>NW_024705087.1:0-76708 GCF_018977255.1 Callorhinchus milii
ATTATTATTACTATTATTATTATTTTTACCTACGTGACTTTACCGACAAACATAAGAGTATGAATCCTTGCTGTCACGAAAGCTTCAAATATAGAAAAGGGAGTTGAGTTTAAATGGGTTCAAAAGTCTTGGAGGGCGATGTCTACAAGTGAAAGTGCAGCGTCAGAGAGTGGACACCGGTGGCATTTGGAGCAAGCGGTGTTGAGAAGAGGGATTGTCTCAACAATGCCGCAGCGGGGACCATTTGTACTCTGGATGACAACGCCTGCTCGAGTGGGGTGGCTTCCCATCACAGCATACTCGACATCGCGATTTTAGCAGTAGGTTGTCAATGTTTAATGCCCTTTGTGACACGCACTAATTTTCAAAGTAAAAACTAAATTTCATTATATATGTTTTAATTAACTTTGTAAAGCGACGTGATTGGTATTGAAATCAGTATGCACTAAAGAAAAGGTTTACTAATCGGCAATTTACCACAAATTAGTTGCGTTGGAAACTGTACCACAGGGAGACATATTTACGCGTTCACCTGAAACCACCGCAATGTCCATTTCAGTGTTTAGACTTGCATATGATGTAATTATAATAATAATTAACTTTTTATTTCACTCAAGTATGTCACCAACATAATTAACCATACCTTATCAATGACTGATCAACCAACATCAGCCAGATATCCTGCATAAACCCCTCCAGATGTATAATATTGACTTAGTAATATTTGAAATGTAAATGTGCAGCCCTGAAATTACTTGTTCATGCCCCTGATGATATAATCACCAAGTAGCCGATCTATATCTATGAGGATGATTGTTATTAATGTTGATACAATAATATTCAAAAATGTAATCGAGACTTTATGCCTATTGTGATATAGTGCATCAATATTTAGCTTGACGAGATTCAGTACAAATCCATTATTTTGTTACATGTGATGGTCACGCCACGAACACCCTAAAATTCATAACACGAAAATTTGTTTACTTATTTTCAATGGGTTCGTGCATAATATTCACACCCATGAATTAATCAGTGCTGCTTATTCATATTAACGGATTTTTGTATTTAGTATATTGTCCTTCCCCTGCACCTCCAATTAGCACGGTCGACTATGTACCTTGCAAAATAGGTTCAAAATAAATGCACACTTAACAGTATTAGTCCACTGAAAACCCCTGTATTTCCCATGTTGGCACCTTGTCAAAAGGTTTATATTAGTGTGCATCGCCTATCAGTCGCATGGCGAGCTGTGTTCAGGCTCATGTGACTCTCACTTTCGTATCAGTGGGGTTTACTCCAGCAGTGTCTTGTTCAATGTTCAAAAATGTATTCCAAAATTAGCCCTGGGTATTTATAACGAGTGAAAAACAAGCCATATCTGGTCTCAATCAAATTGCAAATGTCAAACGTAACACATAGGACGGTTCCATGTACACAAGCATCAAAGCATTTACATGCACTAACATACATTAAGGCAAAGACCCCATTAAAAGCAAACTGCCTCTTAGGGTAAAGTACTGTTAGTATGCACCGATTAAGCTAAGACCGTGTACGAGAGGGTGAAGCCAAAACCTTAACCATCCGTCTTTGTTTCCCTGGTAGTGATGCTTTTAATATACACTCCACCAAGGCACTCATTTAAGACTGAGTTGACCTAGGGAGATGCAATACCAGTTCAATAAAATGTCACTTTGTCAGGGATATGCATTGAACTCAAGTCTTGGGTTTGTAGCACAGTTCGGATTATGGATATTCCAGGACAGCTGCCTCAAAAAGATAATAATCCTGGGTAAATCAAAAACAGGTGGCAACCCTAAAACCGAGGTCTTGAAAGCGGTCCAGGGAACCCTGTACCGCCATCTTTCCGATTCGCACATATGCGGCTAACTTATTTCTACACAAAATTGCGGTTTGAATTCACTCGTGGGCGGCTATGCGGTCGGACATTGGAGAATACTGTGTTGTTGTACTGTATGCGATACTCGGCAAGCAGCTGTCTCTTGTGGTGTTGCTTTGGGCGACCTTTTTTGGAACGCATCTACTGTATAGAGCAAGAGAAACCTGCAGATTGAGTCCATGAGTCCACCTGTACTGACCTTTATTGTGGGCTATTTCTGGATTACTCCAGTTTTTGTTCCAAATGCAAAAAGCGCCGAACATTTCCCTAATGAAAATTATTATTGAGTGCCAATGAAGATTTTGTGAGTAAATAAAATGCATTATAAGAATAAGTTTTACCCTTTCTGGCACTAAAACAGGTCTTAAGATGTTCAAAAACACCAAACTGAAACCTCCATGAGAGGTGCCATGCTATAAAATGCATGATTAATATTTTATTATTATTCACCATCCAAGTGGTGCATTGGTTAGAGGACGTAACTTACAAACTTTTTTTTTTACCAACCGAATTTCTGATGGTGATCAGTGCAGTTATACATAACTAGGGCAGCAAGTCATGAAACTTTCGGCACAGTTGAACGCGATTCCTTTTCAACAGTACACGTTTAAACCTTGGGTGGCACCATGGGGCTTGGTTGCGAGGTCTCGAAAGCATTGGCACATTGTTCCAACAGTAATTAGAACGTGCATTAACCCAACGAGCCGTGCAATAGCTTCATATCCCAGGTGGTTTTCATTGCCTGTTTTCAAGTGTACCTTATTTAATATCCTCTGCACAGAGCTAAATAAATCATCATCATCATCATCACCACCAGCTTGTTCTTGTTTGTGCTTTGTAGACTAATGGAGGGCACCTCAATTCGAACTTGTGTTACGTAATGTTGTGTTACTTGGAGCTCTTTGTCCTTTCGATTGTAAGAGTGAGTCTCCATTTTCATTGGAGATGCCCGTGGAAATTAGGAATGTCCGATCTGCTTTCCTTGAATTTGTTTTTATCATTAGATACCAATGGGAATCAGTGAACAGATTCTCATCCGGTCCAAAACTATTATTAATGTTGGAATGCAGTGTATAAATTAGAGTCACTTGAGGTTACTTGTGCTTGTTTTGTCATAGTGAGTTCAACTGAGTCGTAGACCACACTTCTTGGAGGCAACACATTTATTAATACTAACACACGGGGTAATGCCCCTTTACAAGATAACAACATATGGTGGTGGACCACCAGGCTAACTGCACTAATTAACACCGTAACTAGCTACAATGGACCGGACCACAGCTTGGGTCCAGGTCCACATGTTTGGTGACTTCTGCAGGATGTAGAACGTAAATTATCCAGGCTTATATCCTCTGTGGCGTGGCTGGCTCCGCCTTAGCCACGATCACCTTCTAGAATCCTCGAGCAGGATCTCGACCCTGACACGTGACCACCCCTAGCCCCACCTGGGGGTCCCGTGTAGACTTAACCAGTCATGTGTCCTCTGGGGTCACACAGAGTGCCACGGCCTATAGTAACCCCATTCCCGTGGCCGGCACTCTCACACCCTATGCTGTCGGAGCCGACACTGCACGCAGAGCATGGTGCCATTCAGCGATGTCAGTCAGCGCTAACCGACCCCCTCTAGGGCTGGTACTGCACTCGCATATAAGTGGTATCTGAGATGTCAATACATCGCACGCTGTGCCTTCTAGGGCCGGCACTACACAGTGACATCCGCGATGTCACTACATATGGATTGGTAGCGTTTACGCATTTTTTAGGTTAACGCATTTAAATCTCAAATTGATTGACGATTTATTGAACTCATTGCCGGGGAGAAAAAAAATCACAATTTTAATATAATAGTTATTTGTGATCATCATCAGCCATCCCCCCACAGACCCGCGATGCTACAATCAATGTGACGCCTACGCATGAGGTGATTTCATTCTTCCGTCGCCACAGCGATTGTTCTCAAGCGTGTGTATGTGTACTTCTTTGCCATTTCATCACTCGTGGAGTCCAAGAGCCACCCGTCCCTTCGAGAAACGTGTTGTGCATATGTTCACTTACTTACCTTGATAGTTAACAGGCTGCCTCTCATTTGCATGGGCTGTCTGATTTCCAGAATGCATTTCTCTCTTCCGCTGTGTACAGTTTTCGACTTTTTCAGATCCATCCGTCGCTGCACGAATTGAAAACTGTCTTCCGAGGCCTATTGGTGCGTTCCTTTTTCATTTTCACGGAACATTTTACATAAGCACTCCGTTCTGTTCTCACTCACCTGCTCCACGTTTCATTATTAAAATGACAGTGCTCCTTCAATAATTGCCGGAGGTATTCATCTACTGCTGTTTTTTTAGTGAACATTTCCACTGTACTTTTCCTCATTAATCTCTATCCCCAACGTGACCTTTCCTCGATAGTTCTTAAATCCTATATTAATTTTCATAACTTTTTTAAAATAATACCTCGGCAACGAATTTGACACTTAATGATTTTCTCCTTTCGTGTGTATTTCTTTATTGCTCTAATCCGCGTGTTTATATAATATGGCCTGACGATGTTGTAAAGAAATTCCGCCTACTCGCCAAACTCCTCGTCAGAAAACGTTGAATTCAAAATGTAAACAACGCGAGCCAAACGAAACTAAATCTATTCTTATGCAACATTTCATCGACTTGCATGTACTGTATGTTGAACTTCTTTCGCACCGTACATCGCCAGCCTGCTAATTAAAAAAATCTCTCTGAGCACGCGTAAAATACCAATGGACATTTAACATGCTTATCTGCTAAATTAATACTGTCTCTGTACCTTTATTATTGTTATATGTAGGTGATGAGCACTTCTGGATAAATTCACAGTAAATGAAGACGGCTGTATGCACCTGGCTGCTCTCTAGATGTCTAATCCCGTGAGCACATACTTCCCACATTTCAGTGTCAATTATAGTGGTACTATACAGTACTGAAGGTCGTGTACTGTACTTATACTAAGTTGCACTAGTGGAAGGTGCTCATGAGCAGTGGATAGATCTTGGCTGATGATGATTAGGCAGATTGAAATTAGGATATGCTACAGTATAGCATTCGATGTTTCCTTTAACACTTTCTTTCATAACATATAACACTTCCTTTCCATTATGCAAATACACTACATTACTAAAATAATAGTAATAATAATAGAAATAAAAATAATAAATCACGACGTTTCGGAGGCAACACAAGTCTCCGTCATCAGGTGGGACCGTCACAGCTAGATTTACTGTCTCAAGTGAGGCAAAATTCCAAGAGTCAAGCTCTTAAATACTCATTGGCTTCCACATTCAGATAAGCCCCTCCCCTTGCCTCCGCCCCCCTTAAACTTGTATTTAAGAGCTTGACTCTTGGAATTTTGCCTCACTTGAGACAGTAAATCTAGCTGTGACGGCCCTACCTGATGACGGAGACTTGTGTTGCCTCCGAAACGTCGTGATTTATTATTTTATTTCTATTATTATTACTATTATTTATTATTTATTTTTACCTACGTGACTTTACCGAAAAACCTAAGAGTATCAACTCCCTTTTCGCACACACGTAGTATGAGGATTTGTGCTGAGATCCTTGTACACAACCAAAGTGGACCGAATTTTCTGGTAGGATCAGCGTCGGTTATTTCATGCCGTTTTTAATCCAGTTGACATTTCTTCTTTGTGTGTGTGTGCGAACTCAACCGTGTTAGGCACAGACATGGCTATTTAAACCAGAATACAATTACGTGTGAACGTGACATCAGTTTTGCTTGGGCTGCCTTTGGTGACCTCCTCATCAAACACATTGTCTTTGAAACTTGTTTTTTATGTAAAAAAATATATATAAGTTGTGTGCTCTCATTCCAATGAGTAGAATTCATGCACTGTCGTGACCATGATCACAGTGAGATCCCATGTTCTTCATCATCATCCCAACCCCCCCCCCCCCCCTTTGCTTGCAATATCATTTATATTGGTGGATTATTTTTTTTACTAGCTATTTCATTTTCACATGCTTATCAGCTGTTTAACGCCTCATTTGTATGGCTAGGAATTGTAATTAACGTTACTTTGAGTATGCAGCAAATGTAAAAATGAGCTCAATACATGCAAATATAGATTCATTTTGTGGAAAAAAATCAGCAGTAAGTTATGGTTTGTGAATTATTTGTATTCATGATGAACCGTGGCTATAATTATTTTGCAAATGAGACAATTGTGTTTTTTGCAAAAAAAAAATTTAGGATTGTCTGTAAATGATAATTAGAATTGTAATGTATATAGGCTAATTCTATTTATAAAAACAAACATTTTAGTTTATTAATGGCAACTTTGAAGATGAAAGTTCCTCTTAACTTGTTTTAATGTCCTACCAGAATGAGAATGCACGTAAGTAAACATATTGTATGTCTTGCAATTAATGCATTGCTTGTTACAAACTTTAACTTACACTGCCATGCTAAATAAAGTGTTGTGTCTCAAAC
Source organism: Callorhinchus milii (assembly GCF_018977255.1). Classification (NCBI taxonomy): domain Eukaryota; kingdom Metazoa; phylum Chordata; class Chondrichthyes; order Chimaeriformes; family Callorhinchidae; genus Callorhinchus; species Callorhinchus milii. The sequence continues at coordinate 6,383 of NW_024705087.1, forward strand.
ATTGTTAGAGCCACCACATACTTAACAGACATTATCGTGGAGTAATATTAAACCTGCTTATTCTGCTCCCAAAATACTATTAAAATAAAGTGACATTTACTATACAGTATTGCTATCATACAGCAATGGAAATTATGTTCTTCACATATCAATAAAACATTTGTAATTTAAAGACATAAGCCAAATCTAGTAAGTATAAAGACACTTACTATGATGCGTGTTTTTGTCATTTGTCCAGTATTCTAGCAGTATAATCCTGATCCAGAATGTTGAAACCAGTCGGGAGTTTGATTGCGTGGAATTAGATTCCAAAGAACACAGGATGAGATGTTACTATCCTTTGTGCAAGCACTTCCAAGAGTTCATGAACAGTGAGCCTGGTGAAATTTGGGGAGCGCATCGTCAGTAGTGACCCTTTGGTTCCTAGGGTGTTTCGGCCTTTCATACTATACACCCTCCCCAAAGGCGGCCAGCGACAGGGTGATCAATCCTACGCTTGCGTCCCATTCCCATTAGTCATAGGAGTTGCCTTGTTGTTGGTAGCCAACATCCCATGGGACTATGCATGGCAGGGGCGTCCTCCTCCCTGAGTCAAGCATTGTTGACTGCATACCTCCTGGCCCTCTCACTTTGGGGCCCAGCTGGGGTCTTTCCTCTTCATCCAGAGCCACTGACTGCTGCCTTCTGCCGCCTCCGATACAGCTTTGATTGCCGAACGCTGGCTCTGGCCCTTAATTCCCAGGTCTCTAAGCAGTCCGGTTGTAGATGTTGCCACAAAACCTCTGCAGCCCACCTCCACTGGTCGGACTTCTGTGTTCCAGCCATGATGCCGTGCTTCGGCAGCTAGATCGGCATAGCGCAGATGTTTTCGCTCATAAGCCTCATCTACTGAGTCCTCCCAGGGTACTGTGAGCTCAATGATGAAGACCTTCTTGAGCGAACGGGACCAGAGCACCATGTCAGGTCTTAGGGTGGTGGTTGCGATCTCCGGAGGAAACACAAGTTGCCGGCCAATGTCAGCTAGCATTTTCCAGTCGCGGGCCAAGCGCAGCTGGTCTCGCTCTATTGGTGTAGAGCCGCTCTTCGGTGGTTTAGCCCCTTCGCGGACAAAGGTCGTCCGTAAGGGGTGTGATGCTGCTGGGGGTGGTAGGGAGTTGGTGGCAGCTCGCTTGTCCTCCAGGGCAGACGCAAGGTTTTTAAGGACTTGGTTGTGACGCCAAGTGTAGCGTCCTTGGGTGAGGCTTGTTTTACACCCTGTGAGAATGTGTTTCTCAATGTGTACCCATTTTCTTTCTGTTTATATATGTCTGGATGGCTTCATGAACAAATCTTTGTTGGTAGCCTGCATACTGACGTGATTTTAGAATTCTATGACAGGCACTTTGACTGCTAGCTATGAATGTCCATAGAATGAGATAGACAAAGACGTAACAGATGTCGTGGTGTTGGAGATACCCCACAGCTCCACATCATATTTTAGACTTCACCTTTGTACAGGGCATTGAGGGACAAGTGTTCGATATACACAGGAACACTCTTGATGCAGAGGTGAAATGTCTGCATTTACAATCCATGTATGAAAACCAAATGGTGGTTCCATACACAAACAAGCTTATTGCAGTGTTTTATTATTGTAATTAGTAATGTTATCACACCTAATGTACGTAGCCAACCGTGCTAATCCTTCCCCCGCACCTCCAATTTTGTCCTTCCCACACCTCTGATTAGCACGGTTGTCTACGTATGGTGTGAAAGAAGTTCAACATACATGCATAATCAGGATAGCCTCACTGAGTCTCTAGACTCTCTTTTAGGAGGGTTCTGCCAGTTAGAGAAATGAAGATGCTCATCTCTATTGGTTGTGCTGACCCAGTTAAGAAAATTGCAAATGCTTATGATGAGCATCAGTCTACCGTTAAAACAACTGCGATTGACCTCAGAAATCCATACTCATTTTATGAACCCCGGAGGATGTACAGGTTGGGTCAATGTCGGGGAATGAATTCGCTACATCCTGAATTGCAAGTCGAACGGTCTGCCACAGCGCCAAGAGCCGAGGAGCATTTACATTGAGAGTCAAAGTATCGCTCGTCTCAAAGAAGCATGGAGCAGCAACCCTTTACATTCACAGCCCTGAGCTAGTAAATTTTACTATTCTATGTAAATAGGTCCATCACTCATGGGACAACTTCTTCTTTTCGTATGGCTGATGAAGATGCAGATCAACAACTACAATGTCACATACAGGTCGTGGTCAAGCCAGATACCTGCGTCAGGAGCAGTGGAGTGCATCGCTGTGATGTTTACTTCGCATTTGTGGATCGGGCATTGCATCGTTATACGTTGTATGAACAACCACTGTTGACTTTCCATAAACAACCATGAAAAAATACTTAAAGTTACCAATAATAATAATGATTTGCACCCCTTTGAAAATACACTCCCCATGCTCTGTCTGCCTTGGGAGTTGTCTGGTTATAACATCGCCATGATGGCTTGTGCAGCTTGATGAAGATAGTGTCTGGACTGGGTATGATATAACTCGCCAATGATGTTAGCCGCGGGCAGGTAATCTAACTCGGGTTGCTGGGTTCATAGCGCAGTGCGTGAACCCAGTGCACAGTGGCTCCACTCTGCAGGTTATGTTATATTGTGTCTTCTGTGTTTTATCTGTGCACTTACAAAGGTGTGTTTACGTGAACTTGGCAGCTTGGGTTATTGTCAGGCATAAAACATATGTCTGAAGGCCTCGTTTTATTATCATAATACATTCAATTTGGCCACATGTGGTGAGGCTAATTGCTAGACTGACTTTGTCAACATGGATGCAATGGGGCTATTTCACGTAAGCGTAGTGATATTGCACGTTCTTAAACATATCGTCAACATTCCACTGAGGCCAAATTATCCCCAGGACATGAAGTCACGGATGCACTATCTGATGTGGACTATGCAGCAAGTTCGCCATGTAATCTGTTGTGATGTCTGAATTTCCCGAGTGTGAATGAGATGCCATGAAACAAGTAGCAAAATAGCAATGAGTGAATGTGAAACGTCGTGTCCCTTCACAACTAAAAGCCAGTGGTGGACTCCCATCGCAGAGCCCATAACACGAACCCTGTTGATGTCCAAAAAAGTGTTACTTATATATTTGAACCTGGATGGATTATGGAATGATTCAACCAGGTTTTCAATTTAACTATCTCTGAATTTTGAGTCATGTGCTGCTAATTGGTTCATATCGTGGATTTTTTTAAATGATCAAATCCTCGTGTCTCTTGTTTATACGTTGCTAAATGAAGGCCTCCCTTGCTGTAACCATGACTTTGAAGTCTTGTAATGCCCCAATTCTTCTTACTCCTGACCATCGACAGATTCCATTGCTTCATCTCCGTGGTGGTCATCCTCTCACGCATATCCTTTAATTTGGCCAACATTCTGTAACCAGTCTGATCCAATCATCACTACTAGTCTTGCGTCCTACCTAAGACCACGTACATGTCCCAACAGTCAACAGACTTCCTCTAATTTAAATTTGCTCTCTGATCCCTATATTACAATTTTTGTTTCTCAACTTTATCGCTGAAAATACTTTTCAATCTTTTCGGCTTTTGTTCAATTTTGTTTGCAAGTGTCCATGCTTATGATCTCATATAACAACTTGCAACAAACTTAATTGAAAAAAATATCTAATTTAAGCACACTGCATGTCTGATTTTTATTTCCCAGTTCAGCTTTTCAAACACGATACAAAATATATAAATGTTACTTACATTGTATACAATTTTTGCATTGTGTGATTTAGTCAATTGTATGATTTTCCTGAGAATAATAACACAGTTGGTAACTGCCTCAGGTGAAAGAGACGAGGCGACATTCATGCGACGTGCTATTACATCTCGCATTGTTAACTCTAGATGGCAGACAAGGGTGTACTTTGAAGCGTTGCACATCGTTTTAATGTTGGCAGGAATCGGTAATTTTCGTCTGAATATTGTAGGAACAATGAGGCACATTGTATTGTTTTTTATTGATCTACTTAAACCGTACAATGCATTTATGAAATAAATTATGAGAAATTATGAACCTACATTGAATTAATTATGAGAATACATTACGTTATTAATGTATTTTCACCACAAATGTTCAGTATGCTATGAATGTAATTCTTATATGTAATAATTCAATCGTTTTTTTACCCTTTCTGGCAATAAAACAGGAGGTGTTAAGATGTTCAAACACCAAATAGATACTGTTTGCAAGCAATCAAGTCTGCATTAAAAAAACTTACCTGTGGTGAACATGCAACCAAACATGCTCCTCATACTTTAATACTGGCAAAAAGGCCTCGTGATGGAATTTAATAGTAATTTGTCATTCGACTCCTAGATGAAGGCCACCCCAAACCATGTCTTTCAGGGAGTTTTATCTGACCATACTTAATTACGATTGTTATTATGGGTTGGTAAGGGGGGGGAGGGGCAGAATCTGTTCAGATGTCACTTGACACTGACGTCAGCCATCGTTTGGGTGTCACACACAAGTCGCCAGGTTGATGGCGAAGTGCTCGAACAACTGACAACTGTGCACACAACAGTAATGGGTTCAACTGAGTCGCAGACATAGACTTGGAGGCAACACATTTATTCAGTTCCAACACACGGGGTAACTTTCCCCTTAACAGAATAACAACCTATGGTGGTGACCACCAGGCTAACTACACTAGTTACAATGTAACTGCTACTACGGACCGGGACCAACAGCTTCGGCCCGGGTCCACGTGTTGGAGACTCGTTGAACGGAGAACGTAGATGAAGGTTTTCTTCCAGGATGAACAACAACCCTGGTCCCTCTCGGGACCCGGCTTATATTCTCTGTGGCGTGGCCGGCTCCGCCCTTGGCCACGTCCACCTTCCAGAATCCTCGGGAAGGATCTGGGTCCCAATCACGTGACCACCCCAGCCCCCTCCTGGGGCCCCTTTGTAGACTTAACTGGTCACGTGTCCTCCCGGGTCAACCAGAGTGCCATGGCCTCGAGTAACCTCATCCTTCGGCCGGCACCCACACACCCTGTCCTGTAGGGTCGGCACTGCACGCAAAGCGTGGTGCCATCTAGCGCTATCATTCAGCGCTCACCGGGCCCCTCTAGGGCCGGTACTACACCCACACCCCTGTGGTATCCGCGATGTCGCTACACCGCACGCCGTGCCTCTCTAGGGCAGGCACTGCACGCAATGTTGACATCCAGCGATGTCACTACACAACTACCAAGATGAACATTGTGCACGCACTAATACACCATCTGGACGTGTGTAGATAGTTTACATTATTCGTGTGCATGTTTCCACAGGGCTGTAGTGTACACTTTTTCTAAACGTAGAAACTTGTTCTAATTCCCGTGAAAAGTGAGACGATATGTACGTGCAAACTGACTCATTTATGTGTGTATACCACAAGGCTATTCAGACACCTTAAAATTATCCATGAAAACAAAACCACCCCATCGAGAATCTCCTCGTTGGTAAAGTTAACTTTTTATCCTATCCTATTTAATGTTTTTTATTACAATATGGATGATACATTTAAATGTAAATAGTGGGTTTGAAATGGGTTGGCATGGTTTGGGGCGCCACAGTTGTAAGATGTTAACTACTTCGCCTGGTGTACAGAACAACCACAATTTGTCGCTAAGTGGCGGTGACGTCACCACGATGCTTGTGCCAGGCTATGTGCATGACCTGGGTGCCACGGGTCGACTGACACACAAACACACTCAGACGAAGACCCCCATTTGCCTTAACGTGCTTTTGGGGCAAGTGCTGTTCCCGAGCAGCATAAATGGGGGCCGCCATGACACAGGAGGAGGTGTGTGGGTAGCACCAGGCCCGGCCGCCTTTGTCTCTCGAAATCACAGGGAGCAGTATCCAGGACCCTGCGGACCGCCCTGGTCGTGGTGGTGAGGAGTGACGCGTCGCTAATGCTCGTGTGAGGTGCATGGAGAGTCTGTGGCGGAGTGCTTGAGCAGACTGAGAGAGCCATGGCAGAAGGCCTACGAAGTCATGGCGGAGGTGGCGATGGTGAAGGAGAGCTGGCTCTACAAACGTGCTGCAAGCATATTAATCGGATGATGAGAAATCAGGTGCACAGGCCAACAAGACGGAACTGTAGACCACGCTCCGCTCGCTGTCCTCCAAGCTCGAGGATATAAGCACATGCAACGACCTGATCGGCAAGCACGGAGCCGCCCTCCAGCGCTCACTCAAAGACCTGGAAACCCTTAAGCTGCCGCCCGAGTGCAGTGAGAAGCTAAAGGCCATCAATGAGCGTGCCACTCTCTTCCGCTTCACCTCCAATGCTATGATCCATAGTTATCTCTTGCTCCGATGACACATTGAGGGCGGTGCTCATCTCCAAAAACTCAAGCACACGGATGAGAAGCCATGCATATGTGACAAATGCGGAAATATGTTTCTCGCGCTCGGCCTACAAGTATTTTTTTTCGCTTGTGTGTTAAACTGTGTGTACCCTTGATATTTTAAAGATGGCAGTTCTCCTGCTGTGTATCCTACTTCTGTCCCTCTCGGCCATATCGAGTGCCACTCTCAACTCTACCACCGGCAACTCTCGTTATTTCTCGTCTATACTTGTTTCTCAATTTGCCACTACACCTGCTAACGGAACAGCTTATAGACACTTCTACACTCCATCATTGTATCCTTTTAAACCCTATCTCTGTCCCATTACTTCACCAGCACTCCTTCCAAACTTCATTCTGCTCTTAAAAATTTCACCATCTGCGAGCTGCTGCTATTCGTCCAAAGTTCGCCGCTCTTCATCCTTTCTATTTTTCCTATTTCTGGGAGGTATTGAGCTTCATCCTGGCCCAAATGTAGAGAACTCATAGAATTCCGTAGATTTTTCTGGCAGAAAAGGTGTTGGTGTTCTACATGTCAACATCAGAGGGCTTGTGATTAAATTAAGTCAAGTAAAAATAGAAGTGGCAAATCTGGACCCGGGCATTTTTTGCCTTACAGAAACATTTCTCACTCCTGCCATAAATGACTAGCAGATTACGATTGACAACTACAATCTTTTTTGGCTCAACCGAGGGTCTAAAGGAGGTGGAATTGCCATCTATGTTTGTAATACTATTGCATGTTCACGATACTGATTACTGCAGGCCGCTCTCTGGATGACATGATTGCTAAGCTCCAGGGTGATTTCAACAAACTACAACATCAGCTAGTTGCTCTTAAACTAGTCCTGAATACCGCCAAAACCAAAGTGCTATGCTTCTCACCAGGACTAAAGCAGGAAGTTATTTTTCCCCAATTACATTCCTTAAATAATCATCAAATAGAGCAAGTCAAGATCTATAAGTATCTTGGGGTCATCTTTGATTCAAAACTGAATTTTCAAGATCACATTGATTATATTGGTAAAAAGACAAAAAAAAATTGGTTTTCTGTATCGACACAAGCACTGCTTCCCCCTATGTTCCGCTTGGAATTGATAAAAGCTACCATACTGCCTCTACTTGATTACTGTGACATCGTATATAAATCACCCCCAGTACTATACTGAAGAAGCTTGACTCAATGTATCACTCGGCCTTAAGATTTGCATTGAACTGCCCATATAGGACCCACCACTGCGATCTCTACATTGGGTCAAACTTAACTTCTCTTAATGATCGACGGCTTGTGCATCAGATCTTATTTATTCATGATGTACTTACACAAAAATCAGCAGACTACCTGCTGGATCTCCTCAGTTTAAAAGAACAAATGTGACCTAAGGTCTTCGCTCATTTACCAGGTTCACATTCCATATTGCCATACAAATACTGGAGGAAGAGCCTTTTCTATTGATGCCCCAGGGTCTGGAATGCTATCGCCAATAAACTGCAACTTGGATCACTACCTGTGAGATCTTCACTCAAAACTGCTCTAGAGGAGTTGTACATCCCTAGCTGCCACTGCTATTCAGAATGGCCTGAAATCAAATGTATCGTACCGGATAACCGCTGCAAAGTATGATCTTGAGTTTTGATTATAGTGTGCTGATTTTTAAAAGGTGTATTGAAACATGTTGATACAGCTACTGATGCTCCTGCTGTTATGGAGTGACTCATGCAGCCAGCTATGGCTACAAAGTTTGGTCGTACATGTTATGTACATCGTTTATTGTTAAACTTGAATCACAGTTCCTATGATCACTGTTACATTGTTTTCATAGCTTTATTTTGGTGATTTGAAAACGTATTGGTTTAGCCATGTTTGTTTGTTGTAGTACAGAGTTATCCTGATAACTTTAATCTAAATTGTCTTATGGTTGTTATTGTTTGACTCCCACTGGGATTTTTTCACACAGCGTTGAAATACGGTGTTTTTCTGGAAGACTTTGCTGTTTTTTCCTGGATTTTTCTGTTGCGTGTAGTCACTTTAAGATATTTCTTGTTCATGTTTTTGTTTGTTGTGGTTGCACCCGAGTCAAGAGCCATATGGCTCACAGGGTTATACCTAATAAATTAAACTGAAAAACTGAAAATAACAACGCTGTTGTGACCAGTGACCGACCCCTAACAACAACACAACCGTAAGCAGTGACCATGAACAAAACAACAATAAAAAGAACAAGGGAATATGAAATCAACTAACAAGGGAATGTAAAATCAACGAAAAACGACGCGTCGCGAACGAGTGTGTGCAGCAGGGCCATCCCCGCGGATAGAGACGATTCCGCTCGGGCGCAATGAATGGTCCGCTGCAAGAGTCCGCTTCGCTCCGTCCGTGGCCATTAGGTTCTCCGGTCCTGTAGGCGGTCCAGAACAATCCTCTTCACGTCCCATTACCCCAGGCGTGGCGGTCGGCGCACAGGACATATCAGACATTGGCTGCCAGGGATGTGGGGATGAATCAACAGGACCGGAGGAGATGTATATTTTTAACCGCAATGGACGCACGAACCAGTGTCGCCGGCCCAATCGAATACGCACGCACTGGGCTGCCGAACCTCAATGACCTCGACAGGTCCTTGCCAAGGACGGTACAGTTTTGGGGACGTGCCCACAGGCACTTGGGCGCAATGTAACCAAGCCTTGTCCCCCTCTTTCCAAGATATTCCTGGCCCTCCCTGTCCACTCAGCCACTCATTCCCGGCCTGTCTGCGGGCCGAGTTGCTCCTAGTGGCTTCGCGTGCCAACCGCAGCTGCTCAAGCATTTGCAACATTGGGTCAGGCACTACCGATCTTTTCCGCGGGGGGCGCAATCCAAACTGAACTTGCACTGGGGATTCGGGCTCCCTCCCATACATTATATAAAACGGTGAGAATTACGTCGAGGCATAGGGAGCAAGTCTGTAAGCAGCGAGGACCCCTGGAATGTGCAGATCCCAATCCGACTGGCCCTCGGTCACTTTCTGGCACAGCATGGCAGTGAGGGTTCTATGCAACCGCTCAACCATCCCGTCCGTCTGCGAATAATACGGTGAGGTATGAATTTTCTGCATGCCTTAGGACTCACACACCTCCTGGAGCAACTTGGAGGATAAGTTCCTGCCCTGATCCGTGAGTAGTTCTCAGAGGCCCCTTATCAAGGACGTAGCCATTCAAAAAGGTGTCGGCTATAGATGCAGCTGACTGGTCAACCAAAGGCCAGGCCATAGGCCAACGAGTTTGATATTAAACCCCAACAAGGAGGTACTTGTACCCTCTCTGGGAGACCGGAAAGGGACCCAAAATGTCAAGGGCCACCAATTCATTCACTCGTGACACAACGATGGACTGTAATGGAATCTATGGTCGCAGGGCAGGAGATTTCCCACGCGCAAAATCGGCACAACCTTTAATCAGGAGTAGGACATCACTCTCCATGCCGGGCCAGTAAAAGTCATTTTTCAACGTTGCCAACGTTTTATGCACACCCAGATGCATTAACTTCTTGTGTACAGCTTTAGTAAGTTTACCACTAAGGACTGTGGGTACAATCAAGGAATAACGCTGGGACTTCCCCTCCCACTGCATGAGCAGTCCCTCATGCAGCAGAATGGTTGGGCGACCCGTGGGTCCCGGTCCCCGAGAAGCACGACGGCGCAACATCAATAGTGAGACATCATCAACCTTCAGCTTAGCCCATGTCTCATGATCAAGATCCAGAACAGAATCCCGTGGCAACTGAGTGCCTGCATCCCGCGTTGTCCAGGCTGCCAAGAAAACCATGGGCGCCTCCCCTTGCGAGGGTTTACATCTCGACGCGCCTGAGGCACACGTGCACGCGACATGGGGCGGCAATCGGGACAAGGCGTCAGCGTTGACGTGCCGGGTGCCTTTCTTGTGCACCACCGTAAACAAGAATCACTGTAAGGATTTCGAGTCATCGGGACAACAGCCCAGATGGCTGGTCGATGCGCAGGGAGTACTAGAGGGCCGCATGGTCCGTGCAAACGAAAAAGTCCCGTCCGTACAAATAAGGACAATAGAGCTGGATGAAATGGACCATGGCCAGTAACTCCCTGCGCGTGATGCAACTGCGCTGTATATCAGGAGACAGGACTCGACTGCTATAAGCAATCACTCTCTGTGTGCCCTCGACAAGCTGGGAAAGGACTGTCCTGATGTCCATATCACTGGCGTCTGTGTCCAAGATGAAGGGCTTAGCAAAATCGGGATACGCGAGCTGGGGGGGGGAGCATCGGCGAGGGCGGCCTGGAGGGCGAAGAAGGAATCCTTTTCAGCCTTATCCCACCAAAATCTCTGGCCCTTGGCTGTGAGGGCCTGCAGTGGTTTAGCAACGGTGGCAAAATCTTCAACAAACCACCAGCAGCAGTAAGAAGTGAATGCGACGAAACTGTGGACGTCCACTATCGACTTAGGTGCCTGCCATGTGCTCACACACGAGGTCTTCTCCGGATCTGTCGCAACACAGGATGCGCTAACTATGTGGCCCAAGTATTTAACCAATGTTTGAAGCAAATTACATTTCTGTGGCTGGAATTTCAAATTGGCTGCATGTACTTTCTCGAAGATTGAGCGCAATCACTGTAAATGCTCGTCAAAGGTTTTGGTAAAGACAATGACGTCTTCCAAATATATAAGGCAAGAATCCCACTGCAACCCTGCTAAAACCAATTCCATCAGCCGCTGAAAGGTGTCCGGCACTGAATTCAATCCCATCGGAAGGCAAGTGAAGTGATACAGGCCTTGGGGTGTGCGGAAGGCCGTTTTTGGTTTCGACTCGTCGTCGAGGTGCAATTGCCAAAACCTGGACAATAAATCGAGTGTCAAAAAGAATTGCGTGCCCGACAATGCATCGAGCAAGTCGTCCATACGAGGAAGGGAGTATGCATCTGCCACCAATATCTTATTTAACTTGCGAAAATCAACGCAAATTCTCAAGTTCCCATCATGCTTCTTCACTAAGCCGATGGGCCCTCCCGACAGGCTATTGCCCGTATTGATGTAATGATGGAGGAAAGATGTGCGCACAATATAAAATTTGCTAGTGCTAAAATGCATCCGAAAAATCGTACAAGAACCGGTGCAGCTGAGTTTGGTGAACTACCGTAAGCGCAGGGTTCTCGGAGCACAGAGATTCGAGCCACGCGGAATCTGGCTCATCAGGTTTATCGATGTTTCCCGCAACCACATAAGCCGGCTCCACAATATCAAGGCAATTGGTCGCCGAAGCATGTGCCAGGACAATACTCGCTTGAATCACAACTGGCGTGTATCCCGCATTCAGTACCTGAAGAAAGGGTGTGTGCCCAACGAATACAACTGTCATAGCCCCCACTAGCGAAGGGGATTGCGACACGAAGGGGTTAGCAGGATCCCCTCCTCCAGCCCCGGTGAAGGCAACTCTTTGTGCAATCGCAGTGGTACGAGCATTTGAGAACCCGCAGGCACCTTAACGGTTTGGCTAGCCATCGCATGAATGTCAGCGTTCTGTGACGTCTATCGACCAGGGAAATGTTGCAACCATTGTCCCGACAGTAATTAAATGCACCCCTGGTCGATTAGAATTTTCAAGGGCATTCTGCTGAGAAAATCGGTGCCCCACAAACAGGGCACGGCTAATGTCCGTGAAACTAATAGTTGACCTTCCAAAAAGTTGTCCACAATTTGTACAGAGGCCGACATTTTCCCCATTATACCCAGGCTCCCCCCGTTAGCCACAACACAAGTGCTCTCCACGGGGGCAAGAGGATCGGATGACAAAGGCAACGTACGGAACACAGCCTCGGAAACCAGTCACCACGGCCCCCGTGTCTATTAACAACCGAAGCTGGATCCCTTGAATCAAACCCACAATTGTTGAAGAACCCGCCACGGCACCCACAACTCTATGAGCCAGCACGTTCCACTGATCGGCGCCACGCGGCCAACACATTACCGAACTCGCACCTCGTGTACAATCCGCGATGGGATGAGATGTCACAGGCTGATTGCACACGCGACCTATGCTAGATGGGTGATGGGACAAAAATGGCTGTGCCTGATGTGTCCGGACTCGCCTGTATATTGAGGGAGGAGGAGGAGTCGTTGAAGCCAGAGGATGGATTCAGCGGGATCCCTCCAGTCCCGCGGTGGCAGTCGATGGCGATGTGTTCCGCGCAGCCACACCTGTAGCAGGTATGGTAAGGGCGGCCCGGTGGCTGGCTCAGCCTGGGGTGCCATTTCCATATTGGCGGGCGCCGTACAGCACCCCTTTCCTCCATTCCATGGGTGAAGGAGGCACCTACATGCTTGTCCGCGGCCGGTTCCGTTGTCCTGGCCGCCACCGCCGGCCGGTCATTGAGGTTGAAGTGTGCCACCTGCAGAGAAGTTAGGTCGTCATCCTCCATCACTGCGAGGGTGACCCCCAACTCCCGAGCCAGGGAGAGAAGGCGTTCCAAGGCGAGTGAATCCAGAGCAACCCTGTCCATGCGAGGAAAAGCCGCATGCCCCAACACAAAGAGAGCGCTGCGTCTCGTTCTCGCCCCATCACCGCAGACAAAATCTTCTCTGAATATTAGATGGCGGGTCATAAATAGGCGGACTCGAACCGACTATGAATAGCTGTCCAATCTCTTTCTGCAGCTACAAACTGCGGCGTGGTCCAATCGCATTACCCCAGGCGTGGCGGTCGGCGCACAGGACATATCAGACATTGGCTGCAGGGATGTGGGGATGAATCAACAGGACCGGAGGAGATGTATATTTTTAACCGCAATGGACGCACGAACCAGTGTCGCCGGCCCAATCGAATACGCACGCACTGGGGCTGCCGAACCTCAATGACCTCGACAGGTCCTTGCCAAGGACGGTACAGTTTTGGGGACGTGCCCACAGGCACTTGGGCACAATGTAACCAAGCCTTGTTCCTGGCCCTCCCTGTCCGCTCAGCCACTCATTCCCGGCCTGTCTGCGGGCCGAGTTGCTCCTAGTGGCTTCGCGTGCCAACCGCAGCTGCTCAAGCATTTGCAACATTGGGTCAGGCACTACCGATCTTTTCCGCGGGGGCGCAATCCAAACTGAACTTGCACTGGGGATTCGGGCTCCCTCCCATACATTATATAAAACGGTGAGAATTACGTCGAGGCATGGGGAGCAAGTCTGTAAGCAGCGAGGACCCCTGGAATGTGCAGATCCCAATCCGACTGGCCTCGGTCACTTTCTGGCACAGCATGGCAGTGAGGGTTCTATGCAACCGCTCAACCATCCCGTCCGTCTGCGAATAATACGGTGAGGTATGAATTTTCTGCATGCCTTAGGACTCACACACCTCCTGGAGCAACTTGGAGGATAAGTTCCTGCCCTGATCCGTGAGTAGTTTCTCAGAGGCCCCTTATCAAGGACGTAGCCATTCAAAAAGGTGTCGGCTATAGATGCAGCTGACTGGTCAACCAAAGGCCAGGCCATAGGCCAACGAGTTTGATATTAAACCCCAACAAGGAGGTACTTGTACCCTCTCTGGGAGACCGGAAAGGGACCCAAAATGTCAAGGGCCACCAATTCATTCACTCGTGACACAACGATGGACTGTAATGGAATCTATGGTCGCAGGGCAGGAGATTTCCCACGCGCAAAATCGGCACAACCTTTAATCAGGAGTAGGACATCACTCTCCATGCCGGGCCAGTAAAAGTCATTTTTCAACGTTGCCAACGTTTTATGCACACCCAGATGCATTAACTTCTTGTGTACAGCTTTAGTAAGTTTACCACTAAGGACTGTGGTACAATCAAGGAATAACGCTGGGACTTCCCCTCCCACTGCATGAGCAGTCCCTCATGCAGCAGAATGGTTGGGCGACCCGTGGGTCCCGTCCCCGAGAAGCACGACGGCGCAACATCAATAGTGAGACATCATCAACCTTCAGCTTAGCCCATGTCTCATGATCAAGATCCAGAACAGAATCCCGTGGCAACTGAGTGCCTGCATCCCGCGTTGTCCAGGCTGCCAAGAAACCATGGGCGCCTCCCCTTGCGAGGGTTTACATCTCGACGCGCCTGAGGCACACGTGCACGCGACATGGGGCGGCAATCGGGACAAGGCGTCAGCGTTGACGTGCCGGGTGCCTTTCTTGTGCACCACCGTAAACAAGAATCACTGTAAGGATTTCGAGTCATCGGGACAACAGCCCAGATGGCTGGTCGATGCGCAGGGAGTACTAGAGGGCCGCATGGTCCGTGCAAACGAAAAGTCCCGTCCGTACAAATAGGACAATAGAGCTGGATGAAATGGACCATGGCCAGTAACTCCTGCGCGTGATGCAACTGCGCTGTATATCAGGAGACAGGACTCGACTGCTATAAGCAATCACTCTCTGTGCCCTCGACAAGCTGGGAAAGGACTGTCCTGATGTCCATATCACTGGCGTCTGTGTCCAAGATGAAGGGCTTAGCAAAATCGGGATACGCGAGCTGGGGGGGGGGCATCGGCGAGGGCGGCCTGGAGGGCGAAGAAGGAATCCTTTTCAGCCTTATCCCACCAAAATCTCTGGCCCTTGGCTGTGAGGGCTGCAGTGGTTTAGCAACGGTGGCAAAATCTTCAACAAACCCACAGCAGTAAGAAGTGAATGCGACGAAACTGTGGACGTCCACTATCGACTTAGGTGCCTGCCATGTGCTCACACACGAGGTCTTCTCCGGATCTGTCGCAACACGGATGCGCTAACTATGTGGCCCAAGTATTTAACCAATGTTTGAAGCAAATTACATTTCTGTGGCTGGAATTTCAAATTGGCTGCATGTACTTTCTCGAAGATTGAGCGCAATCACTGTAAATGCTCGTCAAAGGTTTTGGTAAAGACAATGACGTCTTCCAAGAATCCCACTGCAACCTGCTAAAACCAATTCCATCAGCCGCTGAAAGGTGTCCGGCACTGAATTCAATCCCATCGGAAGGCAAGTGAAGTGATACAGGCCTTGGGTGTGCGGAAGGCCGTTTTTGGTTTCGACTCGTCGTCGAGGTGCAATTGCCAAAACCTGGACAATAAATCGAGTGTCAAAAAGAATTGCGTGCCCGACAATGCATCGAGCAAGTCGTCCATACGAGGAAGGGAGTATGCATCTGCCACCAATATCTTATTTAACTTGCGAAAATCAACGCAAATTCTCAAGTTCCCATCATGCTTCTTCACTAACGATGGGCCTCCCGACAGGCTATTGCCCGTATTGATGTAATGATGGAGGAAAGATGTGCGCACAATATAAAATTTGCTAGTGCTAAAATGCATCCGAAAATCGTACAAGAACCGTGCAGCTGAGTTGGTGAACTACCGTAAGCGCAGGGTTCTCGGAGCACAGAGATTCGAGCCACGCGGAATCTGGCTCATCAGGTTTATCGATGTTTCCCGCAACCACATAAGCCGGCTCCACAATATCAAGCAATGGTCGCCGAAGCATGTGCCAGGACAATACTGCTTGAATCACAACTGGCGTGTCCCGCATTCAGTACCTGAAGAAAGGTGTGTGCCCACGAATACAACTGTCATACCCCCACTAGCGAAGGGGATTGCGACACGAAGGGGTTAGCAGGATCCCCTCCTCCGCCCCGGTGAAGGCAACTCTTTGTGCAATCGCAGTGGTACGAGCATTTGAGAACCCGCAGGCACCTTAACGGTTTGGCTAGCCATCGCATGAATGTCAGCGTTCTGTGACGTCTATCGACCAGGGAAATGTTGCAACCATTGTCCCGACAGTAATTAAATGCACCCCTGGTCGATTAGAATTTTCAAGGGCATTCTCCTTCCAAAAAGTTGTCCACAATTTGTACAGAGGCCGACATTTTCCCCATTATACCCAGGCTCCCCCCGTTAGCCACAACACAAGTGCTCTCCACGGGGGCAAGAGGATCGGATGACAAAGGCAACGTACGGAACACAGCCTCGGAAACCAGTCACACGGCCCCCGTGTCTATTAACAACCGAAGCTGGATCCCTTGAATCAAACCCACAATTGTTGAAGAACCCGCCACGGCACCCACAACTCTATGAGCCAGCACGTTCCACTGATCGGCGCCACGCGGCCAACACATTACCGAACTCGCACCTCGTGTACAATCCGCGATGGGATGAGATGTCACAGGCTGATTGCACACGCGACCTATGCTAGATGGGTGATGGGACAAAAATGGCTGTGCCTGATGTGTCCGGACTCGCCTGTATATTGAGGGAGGAGGAGGAGTCGTTGAAGCCAGAGGATGGATTCAGCGGGATCCCTCCAGTCCCGCGGTGGCAGTCGATGGCGATGTGTTCCGCGCAGCCACACCTGTAGCAGGTATGGTAAGGGCGGCCCGGTGGCTGCTCAGCCTGGGGTGCCATTTCCATATTGGCGGGCGCCGTACAGCACCCCTTTCCTCCATTCCATGGGTGAAGGAGGCACCTACATGCTTGTCCGCGGCCGTTCCGTTGTCCTGGCCGCCACCGCCGGCCGGTCATTGAGGTTGAAGTGTGCCACCTGCAGAGAAGTTAGGTCGTCATCCTCCATCACTGCGAGGGTGACCCCCAACTCCCGAGCCAGGGAGAGAAGGCGTTCCAAGGCGAGTGAATCCAGAGCAACCCTGTCCATGCGAGGAAAAGCCGCATGCCCCAACACAAAGAGAGCGCTGCGTCTCGTTCTCGCCCATCACCGCAGACAAAATCTTCTCTGAATATTAGATGGCGGGTCATAAATAGGCGGACTCGAACCGACTATGAATAGCTGTCCAATCTCTTTCTGCAGCTACAAACTGCGGCGTGGTCCAATCGCACAAAATGGCGGACTTGGGGAGCGCAGCTGCAGCCTCCGAAATGGCGGCCAGGTCCCGCGCTCCCGTCGCCTCGGACACGACAGCAGTGGGAAGCTCGTCTTGGTATCCGGTGGTCGATGCAGCCATCATCGGCTCGAACAGATGAACGGTGGCCGACAATAGCCTCCCCAGATGACCAGCGATGTCCAACCAGCCCTGCGGAGGAGGCGGCAGGGTTGGACTCACCATGGTCTCATGCGCCGACTGCAGCACATTGTCGAGCAGGGGCTCGGAGCTCTGGCAACCAGAGCTGTTGGAGGGACGACGTCTTGTTCGGCCTCGCCGTCCGACGACACAGCAGGTGGGTTTATTCGTTTCGACGCTGACTTGGACATGACGGCGTAAGTTTGTTGGCACTTCTAACATCAAATGTAGTGTCTTGTAAAATCACTCAGACTGACACATTGTAACAAGTCACCTGCTTACACTTTATTAGCCTATTATTGCACCAGTTGTAGGCACTCCTATTAATGCCGCTACGGTCTCTTATGTTACCCAATTCCAACTCTTATCTATGCTACACCTCGCTAACCTTTACACAGCAGCCCTCTCTCTCGGCAGCGTCACACTCAATGCTTTGCACAAAGCAGCTCTTGCTCTCGGCAGCTCCGCACTCAAGCTCTGCACACAGCAGCGCTCACACAGAGGCTTGCACACAGCAGTGCTCACACAGAGGCTTCCACACAGCAGCGCTCACAAAGAGGCTTCCACACATCAGTGCTCACACAGAGGCTTGCACACAGCAGTGCTTACATATAGGCTTGTGCACAGCAGTGCTCACACAGAGGCTTCCACACAGCAGTGCTCACACAGAGGCTTGCACACAGCAGCGCTCACACAGAGGCTTCCACACAGCAGCGCTCACAAAGAGGCTTCCACGCATCAGTGCTCACACAGAGGCTTGCACACAGCAGTGCTTACATATAGGCTTGTGCACAGCAACACTCACACAGAGGCTTGCACACAGCAGCGCTCACACAGAGGCTTCCACACATCAGTGCTCACACAGAGGCTTGCACACAGCAGTGCTCCTGCAGCCTACGTTCCGTAAGACCCATAAACTCATCCGACCCGGGCAGGGGATCAACCATCCCCGCCCGGCAACTCGTAAGGGTTGAGGTCCATTCCGCAGCGGCGAGACGTCTTCTGTCTCTTGCTCCCTGCAACACGAACTCCCGCTCCGCTCTCACACACGTCCTTATATCCCCCTCCCAATTGTCCAGCTCCTCCCTTGTGTCTCTTTAGGGCCAGATAGGCTAGCGCCTGTCAGGCCATCAATCACTACTTATCGCACATCTCCCTGGCAACACCTCCGGTGTCAGCGTACAACCCCAGGCCGACCCGATCTGCACCTGCTTCTCTCCCAAATTAGGTGGCAGTTTGCCCGTGCAACGTGTTTGTCCTCGGTTGCCCTCGGCCAACAGTGTGCGCCACATATTTCACCACACTACAAATGTAACATATCAATGCTTGAATGGAGATTCAAAACGAATGTACAATTGGTTTCAATGCAGAAAATATCTAAAAATATATAATTTGGAACATTTACTCTCCCCAGTGGCAACACCAGGGGATTATGTTTACAAATTACAATAATTATTTGAAATGGGATTTTAACATTTATTTGGAATCCAGATATAGACTTAATAACAAAGGTGTGTTGCTCACAAATGGCAGGAAGGCATGCCTCCCATCATGCCTTTCATGCATATCATGTGATCACCACAAAGCATGTACAATGCTGTCAGTTTCGTCTAAGCCACCAACTCCACAGAGCTGAGCATGTGGTCATAATTATTGCTGAGACTGCTGACTCAAAAATTGTTGAAACTGTGACCATCACCTATGCCAGATATGCTGAAGAAATGTCCTAATCAGGTGTTGCTAAATCACAGCAATCCTTTGTTTTCTAACTCAGCATGCACATTTGTCAAGCCATTATGCCGTGATAAGTATTACTGGCTGCATTACGGACCACTTCATAGGCGAATACGAACATTTAACTTGACGAGTAGCCCACTATATGGTTACAGAACATTGTATACTTAGGTTGCCAGGTGCCCCAGTGGACTAATGCCATGCCTGTGTCAAAAGTATGGTAATCAACCAATGCCAGCGAGAAAAAACTAGGTTATGCTATTTGAAACAAGTTTGAGTATTTCAACCCAGTGAACAATGAGTACGTAATGTGCTATGCAAGTACTGTCAACGATTGCATTTGTCACTTTTAGATATGATTCCCCCAGTGACAATTGTACTCTTAAATTGAGAATTAGCCCCAAAATATTCGCCTTTGTTTCCTAGGCCAGATAATGGAGGCACACTTCATCTGTAAATGCATCCATTTAGTCGAGCAGTGGTGGCACACGCCAGTAATCCAGCACTGTGGTGACAAGGGTTGACAAATCGCACAAATTTAGTGAAACTCCCTTCCTGTTGGCATCAAGGTGCCATACCCTGGCTCACGAGGAGAAAACAATACAGCAAGTGAATTAATCGACATCACTTTCCATCTGTACAGGGATAGAGTATTGCCAAATTGCACGCGTGGGTTTTCTGTGCATGCTCCCGTAGCCTCCCATTTGTAAAATAAACACTCATTAGTTGGATAAAATTATCTCTAAACAAGAACCCAAAGCAGGACCCTCCACAAAATTAGTGACGCGACTCAATGCGGCTTTACTAGATAAATAAGTAAAAAAAGGTAATTAACTCATAAGACGGATTCTGCAATACAAGTGTTTTTTCTTTCAAATCATCTCCATGTTTCCAGTATTTAATGTTATTATTGACATTGCTCGTAAACCGTTCAAGAATGTGTGTTATATATTATGCATATAAAACACTTATATGCAAATTACTAAGCAAATGAAAATCTCCCGTGAGAAGTCTGACCTGTGCCATAGAAATGTGGCAATTCGACCACTAGCTTTGGTCATCTAAAAATGAGCACTTGCTTAAAATATTAACTTTTAAACGTGAAAGCAAACAATACATTTTTATTTCCAAAAATGTATGACAAATTAAATTGTATTTTTTGTAATCATATGTGTGCATCTTATTACTACTATGTCTGTTTGTGTGTAATGCGCGTGACGTCACTCCAAATGCCGCACCCCCCCCCCTTCATTAATATTCATGAAGAGTGGATTTTTACATTCACGCAGAAGGTCGAGCGGAATTTTTTTTTTCGCAAATTCGATTTAAGTTTGACGTTTCTTTATTGAAAGTTAATGTAATAAATAATTATACGCAGCAATAAAGTGGACTTGGTGTCTTTATTTATTTATTCAGAATATTCTTTGGTTATTTCGGTAAAGTCATGTAGATAGAAAAAATAATAAATAAAGTTAGTAAAAATAAAATAACAACAAAAAAACACTAATGTAGACTGTAGCCTGGTTCTTAATCGTGGTGAGTGTACTGGCAGTCAATAATGTAGTCTGTAGCCTGGTTATTAAGTTTTTGTGAGTGTACTGGCAGTCTATAATGTAGACTGTAGCCTGGATCTTAAACGTCAAGGTGTTTTCTTTGAATTTTTGGTTTTCATATTTTTATTATATTTAAATTACTGAAGGAACCAAGAATAAGTCTACATTATAGACTGTCAGTATGCTCACTTAGGTTAAGAACCAGGCTACAGTCTACATTAGAGACTGCTAGTACACTCACCAAACTTACTAACCAGGCTAGTCTGCATAATAGACTGCCAGCACACTCGCTGCGATTGAGAACCAGGCTACAGTCTACATTAGTGGTTTTTTTTTTAAAAATATTCACATTATTTTATTATTATTTTTCTATCTACGTGCCTTTACCGAAAGAAACAAATAATATGAATTCCTGCAGTCACGAAAGTTTGAAGTCAAAATTTCTTCAGCACTTGAGACATTATGGTAAAATATATATTTCTCGGTGATTTTACAGATATTGAATCGATTTACAATTTATTTCAACCCCATCGACCGAAAACAGAAGATCAGACCAGTGAATTTGAATAAATTGAAGGTCAGTTATATACAGTGCTACAGTGACATAAAGTGAGGTGTTTCATGACGTAGTTTTGTGCAACATTCACTGCCATTAATACAGTGCTACAGTGACATGCAGTTAAGTGTTTGATGACATACTTTAGCGCAAAAATTCACTTGCATTAAATTTACACAAGAAACAATAATACTCAGATAATTGTTTTCGTAAATATGACAGCTTCCGTCCTAGCACGGGCAAACAAGCTAGTATATATGTATTGTGTATAATTACAGAGGCACACACACTGTTCAGTGGAGGCAACTAATTTAATAAGCAACTCACTGATCACCGGGTTCTATTTGTCAGTGTGGCTATGGTGTCCTATACTGGTCACGATGTGTGTTTGAGTTAGAAGAGCGGACCACCGAAGAGCGAAGGGTGAGTCCTTTTGCGTTGATCCCCAACACGAGCCCAGAATCCCCTCGGCACTCCCCCCTTATCCCCTGGCCGCCGCCTCGCGCCGCCCTCGGCCACGCCCCCTGCTGTGTCCCGACCAAAGCTCTCCGCTCCCGGGCACGTGTCCTTCCATCCTCCAATGGAGGCTCTGGGTGCTCAGCGCCCCTGCAGCCCTGTGCCTGGCACAACAGCGTAGAGACCACGTTATGTGTCTCCACATATATATATAAACATGACCACAATCCAATGACACTAGTCCAGCCCCACAGTGATTCAGGGTGCAATATGTTGACATCAGATCGCTTACGGTTGGGTCCCCTACCTCTTATAGCCACTCGTGGTGGCACACCAATGTAATCCAGCTCTGTTGAGATGGGGTGAGTGGATCACCATCGTGCAAGAAATTCCCATCTTGCTGAGGGACAAGGCGCTTAATTTCAGCCAGAACTGTACAAACCACTTTCCTGGGAATTATTTTGGTTTGCCATACCCATCTAGCCTTGTTTCGTCCTCATGATTTCCATTAACCCGATGATAGCCTAACGTACAATAAAATAGGATTTTTTTTTCTGGATAGACATAGCTTGTACTCTCGTGATAGTGCCTTACTTCAATAATCCTTACTCCAAACCAGTCTAACAGTGTTACAGAACATATTTGTGTGAGATTTGAAGCCCTGGCCATACGTGCTTGGCTTAACAGTACGGAAAAAGTGTCACTAACTTATCTGGACAAATGTTTTAACTGTCATTCTACGCGCACGAGTGTGTTTTCTCTAACCTCCCTGGCTGCTGCACTTTGCAATTTGAGAACTAGGTGCATGGTATTCATACCTTAAGCACTTTATTACACCAAACTATATGTAAGAGGTCCAATTTGCACACCATAAAGCATCAAATTGTGAAGAAAATATTTGTCCTCAGTTGGCTAAAGTAAACCTAATTAATTACTGCTCTTAACACCTAGACCAGGGGTCGGCAACCTACGGCTCCGGAGCCGCATGCGGCTCTTTACGGGCTGCTTCTTGACGATAAGTACAGTATGTACTCAGATGCATTGCGGCTCTTGAAATACTGAATTTTGTACCGAATTGGAAAGAAATGGCTCTTCTTGTTATTTTGGTTGCCGACCCCTGACCTAGACAGAGGCCGCTGCAGTAATGTATCTGGATTCAAAGCACGTATTGCAGCACGCATCTAATTAGCTTAATAAAAAATGAAAATATTCCAAAACAATAAAATAAACATTGTGTTCGTCATGTCCATGGCAATGCTGATGTACATTTTTGCCTTCTACGTAGGACGACTATTTAATAGTTTTAGAATCAGACAGAACTCGTCTGATTCAAAAGTTAAAATAAAGTGGCAATTGCCTTTTAGCACATCTCATTGCAATTATGGACTATGTATATTGCCCAATGACAAGGATATATTTGGTGTGAAACCACTTTTTTTTTTACTGTGTGTGTCGCAAGATGATCATAATGTGCTCATTATTGGCCTGTCGTGACTCGGAGACGACTGTAACGGCATCTCTGCATCTGCGTCAAAGCCTTGACCCCATTGCTGTAGAAATCCCCATTCCTTCAGTAACGTGCATGTTAACTACAAAAATTACTATCTTTTCAATGGATTTCGAAAAAACCTTCACCTACAAATGAGGTTAGGGTTAGGTGCTGCTGTTGCTGTTCCTCATTTAAACTCATAATGCGCATTACATCTATGCTGAGTCATTCTACTGGATTATCTTCATCTTGTCTCCTACTTGTTTTATCTAACCCAACGTACTCTCCTGGTCATACAATCTACTCCACAAACTGTCTTAGCTTATCAGCCATTCTTTAAAAATTATTCTTTGTAAGTGGCATACAGTTTACAATGACCATGGCACTGATACCACTATTTGACTCCATTCTTCCGTTGTATATACAATATTAAGAATTATCTCGTGTATGCGAATGGATCTCGTCAAATCTTATAAGCCAAGCAGGCTTTGAGCCTGTCAGTTCCTGTGTCGTGTCAACGATTCAGCTTTCACGGTCTCGTCCACACACTCTCCACAATAGCTAAGCCTAGCCCAGACATGGGCAAAGTACGGCCCGCGGGGCGTATACGGCCCGTTGGGCTTTTTAATCCGGCCCGCCGAACTTGTCCAAATATTATTATTAAATTAAAATTTACCTTCCTCTTGTAATGCCCCCATTTCCCCAATAGTTAGCGCACTTTGACCGGGAGTGTGGTGTACAGTAGAACATCTGGTCACGACCATAATTCGTTCCATAACTTTGGTCGCAACCGGTTTGGTCGTGACTCGAACCTAATTTCCCCATTGGATTGTATGTAAATACGATTAATCCGTTCCAGATTCCTACGAACTGTATATAAATATAATTTTTTAAAGATTATTAAGCACAAAAATAGTTAATTATGCCATAGAAATCAGTGTAATAGTATACTAAATGTAAAACATTGAATAACACTGAGAAAACCTTGAACAACAGAGAAAACTAACATTGCCGCATCAAGGTTTAGAATCGTTCAACAAGATGATTGTTTCGTCTGCTACATCAGTCGGTCGATTCTGAGAGAGAGAAAGAGAATATTCGTATGAGCAATTCATGTTTCTATTGAAAGTAAGTTAACAGTAATATTTGGGTACAGTATTGTTTTTGGAAGCATTCACCGTAATATCGTATCAACGTTTACTTCACCGCATCATCGTATGAATGATGCGAGAAGAGATTAACGGGTTCTTATGTTAGCGATTTACGTACTCGGCGCTTTCGCTCTCTAAATTACGGCTTGAATGAGGGGGAGGGGTATGACTATACTCACAAAATTAATATCTTACTAGGAATTTTATATAACAAAAGTTATATACATAACTGTTACGCTTTGTGTAATTCAACAAAACAAACAAAACTTAACTCCGAGTTCTCTCCGAATTTCACGAGTCCGTTCTAGACCCCACAGTTTTTTTAAAGAGTTTTAAGCACAGAAAACATAATTAAAGTTTGAAAAATCATTAATTATACAAACTTTTCAATAATTTCCTTCTTCACTTCGATTTAAATTTTCTTTAAAACCTTCTTCTCACCAACATTACCACTCAT
This sequence comes from Callorhinchus milii, assembly GCF_018977255.1. NCBI lineage: Eukaryota > Metazoa > Chordata > Chondrichthyes > Chimaeriformes > Callorhinchidae > Callorhinchus > Callorhinchus milii. Next base: position 31,195 of record NW_024705087.1, read on the forward strand.
TACCACTTTCTCCGAAGGCAAGTTTGTAAAAGAATGCATGGTACAGACAGCAGACATCTTGTGTCCGGAGATCAAAAGCAAATTTGAAAAAGTCAGTTTATCACGCAGGACTGTGACTCGCCGTGTGGAACTGATTGATAAAAATATAGCCAGTCAATTAAACAAAAAGTCTGATTCCTTTGAATTATATTCACTAGCACTGGATGAAAGTACGGACGTAAAATACACTGCTCAGCTCCTCATTTTTATCCGAGGCATTGACGACAGTTTTGCGATAACAGAGGAGTTTTTGACCATGGAGTCCCTGAAAGGAACAACGCGGGGAGAGGACTTGTATAACCAGGTATCTGCTGTCATCGAAAGAATGACGCTACCTTGGAGTAAACTTGTCAATGTCACAACGGATGGATCGCCAAATTTAACTGGAAAAAATGTTGGGCTGCTGAAAAGAATCCAGGATAAAGTGAAAGAGGAAAACCCTGTCCAGGATCTTATTTTCCTTCACTGCATCATCCATCAGGAATCCCTGTGTAAGTCTGTATTGCAGCTTAATCATGTCGTGAATCCAGTCGTAAAACTTGTGAACTTTATACGAGCAAGGGGACTTCAGCACCGTCAGTTTATTACCTTCCTGGAGGAAACTGATGCGGATCATCAGGACTTGCTGTACCACTCTCGTGTCCGCTGGTTAAGTTTGGGGAAAGAGTTACAACGAGTGTGGGAGCTGAAAGAGGACATCATCGCATTTTTGGAGTTGATGGGGAAATCTGACGAATTCCCTGAGCTAAGCGACAAGAACTGGCTTAGTGACTTTGCGTTTGCTGTGGACATATTTTCACACATGAATGAACACTTGCCATGCAGGAAGAGGTACCACGAAACGCAAAAAAATACAGCAAATCACTTGAGGACCTGCACGGAGAATTCTGCCGTAGGTTCTCTGATTTCGAAAACATTGAACAGTCACTTCAGCTGGTGTCCTGTCCCCTGTCACAAGACCCTGAAACAGCACCACAGGAGCTGCAGTTGGAACTGATAGATCTTCAGTCTGACTCCGTCCTAAAGGAGAAGTTAAACTGAATGACTTTTATGCTTCACTTAACAGAGCCACGTTTCCAAACCTCCGGAGGACTGCACAGAAGATACTGACTTTGTTTGGCTCGACTTGTGTGTGAGCAGACATTCAGCGTCATGAACGCCAACAAAGCCCGTCACAGATCAAAGTTAACGGATCAGCACCTCAGATCTATCCTGAGAATTGCCACAACCAAAATAACTCCAGACTTGGATGCACTGGCAAAAATGGGAGATCAACAACACTGTTCCCACTGAAACTGAAAGTGATGATGTGTTGCTGCAGCGAGGTTGGAGCCAAATCTCCGACATACAGCCTGCGTGGCTGCTCTAACCTGTTAATGTAGATAATAAAGAAGTTAAAGTGAGGTAATTGGTTTGGCGCAGGCCTTAGATGTTTTCATGATGTTTGATCAGTCACATTACGACATGTTTTTGTATTGTTCATGTTCGTGCAATTTGTTAAATTGCCTTGTAAATAAATGCTTTGCTACCTGTTAAAGGCCAAATCCTTTCATGTAATGATTTTTACATGTCATTTATATTAGTTCACACAAACACTCCATCCATCTGTTCCTGGCCCGGCCCCTCTGTCAAATTGTAGAACCCATTGTGGCCCGCGAGTCAAAAAGTTTTCCCACCCCTGGCCTAGCCTGTATACAACACGAGCCGTCTAACACTGACGGTGCTGACTGAGATAGCCAAGTACTATCCTTTGTAGCACAATATCTAGCGGAGACGTTTAGGGACAACGGCGACGAGACAACAGCAACGATGAGACGAACCCATTCCCAGAACCAGCAGCCATGAGCTCCCGCTCTCGGCTCCTTTTATGCTACCAGCATGGCCTGGCTCCGCCCTGACTGCGCCTCCCTTCTCGAACCCGCTAGCAGGATCGAGGGGTCTCCAGATGGGGTTGTCCATGACCCTTACCCTAGTTCTCTCCTCTGCCTACACCCTGTGCACGCCCTCACCGGCGTGTGTACTATCTGTCCACCACAAGTTGCCGCTGCTGTCCACCAGGCGGCACTATTACACTACACCTGGATACGAAGACCAGGTGTTGTTTTCTTGGCAGGACAAAGTAGGTGGAAATTATAACAAGCGTGTAAACAAAACAAAGCCCATAGATGACTTTGGACAGATTTTAATTAAAACTGCCACAGCACCTGAGCATGTCGTTGATAATCTGATTATTAACATGATAATCATCACTGTCTTCATTATCAACATCAACAACGTTATTTGGACTCATCATCACCACCACCATCATCATCATCTTTGTCTTCACTATCGAATATTGAATGACCCCCATGCAGATAATGGCAGAGAGTTCCTGCAATCACTTGACTCCATCAAATCTAACCCACGTACTCCCCATTAAGACATTCCGAAGTTTCACACAGAGAAGTGTGAGAATGCACTCCTCCAAATTTGTGCAATCGGCCCCTGATGATGAATCACACCGTTTGGCATGGGGATGATTTTTTGCAGAAACGGCTCGTTCGGCTAAGATGAGGTGGAATGATAGAAAAAATTCACATTTATTAAGTCTACTGCCTATTTTTTAAATGTAATTTAGACTAAATGCAAAATGTGACGATGCTTTGAACTACATTGTTAAATTATCAACAATTCAAGACAAATCGCGAGCACTTTCGATCAATTCTTAAAGGCTATGACAAAGGTGCCGTGTCTCACAGACGAGTTTCACAATTGGGGGCAATGTTGGTTTGTGTCTTTTCCAAATTATGTAATTTGCTATTTAGTTATCAAATGTGGACCGTGACGCCAGTGCACTTTGCATAGTGAGCCTCCCCAACGGTGGCTGATACCATTGTGGACATTTCCACTACTGAAAGAGCTTTGTCAAATCACACTTTAATATTATTATTTTTATATTATTTGGGTTCTTCGGTAAAGTCAAGTAGAACAAAAAAAATTCCAATGCAACATGCAATGTAAATAGAGTTCCTCAGCCTCTTTTGAAATATAAATAATTATTTGTAATGGCCCTTTGACTTGTTAAATAAAGTATAAAGTGCAAAGTATAGTTGCAGACCTGCAACTGCTTGCTCACATCACTGCTAATGGAAGGGCCTCCACTAAGAGGAATTATATAGGACTGCTTTAGAGGGTAATATTATCCGATTCTTCCACAATGACCAGACATCTCAGAAGAGGTGGGAATACCTACACTTTACCCCACCACACGCACCTTGCCAATAAACTAAGTGGGGTCTACCCTTTAATATTGCTGGGTGGACAGAGGCAGGGGGAATGAATAAACTGTCAATTTCTTTCAACTGCCATGCTGGGAGATCGAACCAACAACCTCCGGATTGCAAACCCAGTGTGTTATCCATTAAACCGTGGCAGCATATGTTTAAATAAAGCCCCGCATTTTAAATTGTGTGTCCACGGTAAAACTGAGTACAGGATCCGAACTCGTTTGTCACGGAGCTCTTTAAATATCGGGCAAATAAATTGGCCGTGGCATCAACGTGCAACAGCCTACTCGTGCAGAGTCTGCCGTGGGGCATTCACAAGCAGCCTGACCTGCACTCTTTAACACCCTTGTTAAATGGGTAATACTTCATGTGTCACCTTGTACACATTTCAGACCTGCCAACCGTTTTTTTTTTAATGCAGCAGGATAAAACAAGAATCCTGTGAGATTTTCCTTGCTGCCTCCGCGGCTACAGGCTAAGCCCAAGCCCCAATAACACAGATGTAAAAAATAAACCATTATATAAATTGAGATTTTCACTTAATTCTGCAGAGCCCACTTCTGGCAAAAATTTGAAAATATATAGTATTTACTATTACTGCTATTTTTATTTTACCAGGTAAAGTCCACTGAGCTATACACAGTAGCTCTTTTTCAGAAACAACTTGGTCACAAGTGATAGTTCAACGAGGCGACTTATCACGTGGAAATGTATAGCAGCCAAATACTCGAATCGCATGTTTCTATATGTGCAGGGAAAAACTGGAGGACCCTGAGAAAAATCCACGCGTCCACAGAGAGAACACGCAAACTCTAAATATACAGCAGGAGTCTGGGGCCACTTCACAGATTTCTGGTAGGGGGGCACTGTCCCTAAAATGCTTGATTCAGAAGAAGAAGGTTGCAAAATCAAATCTTGGTCTGGTGTTCCAAGATTAAAAAAAAAGCACCACTTTGTTTGATGACAACAGCGGTTATCCTATGGATAGATTGAATCCGAACATAAGGAATGTTAACTTTCCACCACTGGCCTCCAAACTGCGACTGAGCAATGTCCCATTTTTCATTTGATCAGTGAGATAATGATATTCTTTGGGTCTTTCGGTAAAGCCACGTAGATAGAAAAAATAATGATGTTCACGTGAGGGCAAAGAGGTGACACCACGGAATTGTGAGTTCCGATTCGGGCAGCCATCCCTTTGATTAAACTCATGCTCTCAAGTTTCGTGAGTCGATGGTCTTAGCCCAGTCACCAATAACCTGCACAACAAATCCATCATATGGAGAAACGGATATCCGTTGTGGGAATAGCCAGGCTCCGCGATTTTGGAATCACCTTCCTCGGTCCATTCGGGTTCTGAGTCTATTTCACTTTTTAAATCAAGTCTTAAAACTTACCTATTTGTACATGATTTCCCCAAAACTTAACATAAAAAAACAATGGTGTTGTCTGATTGGATTACTCTGTAATGCGGTCCGAGACATGTCGTTTGGTTTCTCCAATGTAACCTGGTCCCGTCTGTAAAAGATGTGGTTCCAGACATACAGTACCCTGGCATCTACAAACTAAGTTTCCTCTGTGGTAGCAGTTACATTGGAGAAACCAAACGACATGTCTTGGACCGCATCCGTGAACATAAAGCAGACCTGAAACACGGTAGGACAAACACCTCAGCCGTGGCAGATCACTGTTACAACTCAGTGGGCTCACATGACATTGACTTCTCCAAGACAGAGGTTCTCTGCAAGCCATCTGGCTATCATGAGAGATTCGTTTATGAGGCGATCCACATATACAAACACAGAGACAATTTCAACTGAGAAGATAAACCATTTCGGATCTTAACTGATTGTGTTCACGTTTACAGTGACTTTCAGACCGCGTTCCACTCACTGGCATTGCATTCTCCGCAGGGAATGGATTCTTTGCTCCGCTGCAAGTTTCCCTCACGACTCACCCATTGACACGACGGTCAATGGTACAGTGTATAATAACAAATAGTATAACATTTATATCCTTAATACAATGTACAAAGTAATATATAGTATCGTAATTGTATAGTAAACATATAGCAGTGTGATACACATTAGGGTGGGTAGAATAATACATAGTGTAATTTTACAATGTATAAGGTTTATAGCAATACAGTATATAATTTAATGTTGGGTTTGTCTATGGCAGTATATAGTACGGTGTAGACTCGTGTGATGTAAGAGAATAAAGTTTAGATGGAAGCATATTATATAATTTTTACGACGTAGAATTGTAATGTATTACTTACTGTTAGTAACTCAGCTTATTGTAGAGTATAGTAAGTATACTGATGATGCTATGTAGTTTATACTTTAGTTGTTTATGCAGTTTATACTTTAGTTTTCTACGTGGTTGTTTAGTAACTGCAGCTACATACTATTAACATTCCTTTCCTTTGTTAATGCTACCCCCCATCCCCCTCCCTTTGATGCTGCTAATCCTGCATAATGCACGGGCATAATATTAATTTGAAACCCCCCGCCCACCTCCTACGCATTTTCCATATGCTAAATTCCTCTTGATATGCAAATTATTTTATCAAGGCGCTCTTCTTCCCACCTCCCCCCCTCCAACCCAGCTTAAATATACGCTCCAAGCTTGGTGGTGTTTCATTCTTTACCTGAGGACGGCTGCTTGCGTTGTGGCCAAAACGTCGTGAGAATGATTTTATTATGTTTTATTTTTATTATTTTATTACTTCCCTTCTACGTGACTTTACCGAAATAACCAAGAAGATATTTCAGTTTATGTTTTAAATGTGGGGTATGACTTCTAAGGCTAAATCAAAGTTGAGGTGCGCAAACCTCTTTTAATGTCGGCGCTTAACTGGTCGTGATACATATGTACGTATGTATGTTGAACTTCTATATTAGTCAACCGTGCTCATCAGAGGCACGGCAATATAATGATGTCATGCCTTTAATTACTATATCATCCATGGTATTTTGAAAAGGGATACAGTATTGGATTTAATCAATTTATTAAGCGGTATATATATGTTTTGAGGGGCCCACAAAATCCAAGGCTCCGGGCTGCGTCCCTTATAGCTCCTGCGTGAAATCTGCCCTGATTAAGAACCTTCATTTTATGGACACCAGGACGAATTTTGGGGCTGAGCTAACAGCTTGGGCCAATATGTAAACTCAAGCCGATTCCAACTGTGAGAACAGGCACTCTTATCACAGTCTAGAAATGCCACCACCATGCCTGCATTGGTGTTCTAATTTTCTCTCGCATATGAGGCTCTGTGTCCGTTATCTTTTGTCCGGTTAACAAAAGGGAACTGAGTAATGGAATAAACACTGAAGTAACAGTCCGATACACTGGCTCACTCGTTAACCTATTAATCAATCAGCAATGACTAATTGGCTGTTAAACGCAATTTTTAAAGCTCATTGTGCATGTGAACGTGCTAACAACTGATAAGATGCAATTAGCCTGGAGGCAATTTTTTTTGAGTGATTGGTAAAGCGTGATCAAATCCTATGCTCAGGGCCACGATTGCAAGTGCGGCTTTACGCCACAGTGCCTCGCTGTCATCAGTGGCGAATTCATGGAATATTTTGTCTCGATTCTCCCACTGGGGGCTGGGCTGGAGGCGGCTGCATCCCCCCCCGTCCTCCCTCTTAGGAGGCAGGCGGAGTGAGCGTGGCCAAGACGAAGTCGGGGGAATTGGCGCAAACGGTGGAAAATACGAGTGGGAAGTTGGCAGCTCAATTTGGCACAAATCACGGGTACTTTGCAAGCAAGTCCTCCCTAACTAGAGTGTGGCACGGTATCATGCCTCGCGGAAAGAGTGCGAGCGCAACATAAATAAACAACGGAGACGAGTTCTGCCCGTGCGCAGGCACAAAGACAAAGATACCCCGTGTCGGCTTACGCGGACTCCTTGGACAAAGTGCTGCGAGCTAGTTACTGTTATGTCTGGCACATCCCCAGTGCTGTTTCTCTCACTATATGGGCGCCACTGTGGCGAGATGTTAACTACCTTGCCTGGTACACAGAAAGTCGTGGCATCAATCGTGACCCTGAAGCCTATATATTTTGAGTTTGCATGTTCTCACCGTGGTCGAGTAGATTTTGTTCTCTGGGTCTTTCGGCTTTTCCCTCATTAAGTATTAGGTTGCTCTAAATTTCCACGCGATAAGCCACTTCATTGAGCTATAAATTGTGGCCAGGTCGCAATATAGCCTCAGTGGGCCTTACCTGGTACAATAAAATATATAGTAAAGAACATGCACCTTCAGCCTCTCCATGCTTCTCAACACAGCATATATCCCACAATTATTTCGTGCAGCCTGACACTCGCGATTGGACGCAGGCCACTGTGACGCGTAGTGAGTGAGCGGCGGGCCGCGTGGAGAGGAGTGAAGATGAATGTGGTGCGGAGATGTGTGGCGTTGAAAGTTGAAAAAGGCACAGGAGATGCATTTTGTGTTAAAAGGCAGAGAGAGAGACTCAGGATAGAGATGTATTGAGTGACGGAAGCAGAGAGTGAGAGAGGGAGACAGCACACATGTATTTAGTGCGAGAACCGGACACCAAAGGGAGATGGAGTGAGAGAAGCAGAGAGAGAGCGAACGCAACACGGAGATGTGGGTTGCACGAGAACCAGATATATGTGACAGCGAGATGTGTGAAGCGAGAAGCAGAGAAACACACGACATGGAGTGAGATAAGCTGTGATGGGAGCTAAAGCATCAGAGGCAGTCAGGCATAGAGAAAGAGAGGGGCAAAATGAACTTCAAATATATGCTCTCTATAGTGGAAGAGTACCACTTATCGGTTGTTTTTTGGATCTAGCATTCAAGGTTTCTCGTACTGTAAAGGATATTATATGTATTTTGATATCTCACACGTATTCATGAACATACTTAACTGTCATACACACTACACCAATGAAGACACAGATCCCCCGTTCAAGCCTAAATATGCCGTTGGGGCAAGTGCTGTTAGCGAGGTTCAGATATGAAGGTCGGCACGGTACACCAGAGGGTGGGTGGCCAGGACCACGCTCGGCCACCTTTGTCTCCCCAGTGGTGATCTTTACACACGAAATCAGGTACACATTTGAGGCTGAGTCGACCTAGGGGAAGCCCAGGACCGATTGAAATATTCGTCACTGGTGTTGGCCATCAGCGGGAATCGAACTCGTGTCGCCGGGTTCAAAGTACAGTGCACTGATATACACATATATATACAAAAACAAAGACATATAGATCCCCCATAGAGCCTTAACAGACTGTAGGGGAAAATGCTGTAAGCGAGCACCTATAAAGGCTAGCACGGCACACGAGGGGGTGGGTGGCCAACACCACGCCCGGCCATCTTTGTCTCCCTAGTGGCGATGTTTACACACCGCACCAGGTACTAATTTGAGGCTGAGTCGACATCGAGGAGGCCCAGGACCGGTTCAGATAATCGTCACTGGTGTTGGCCGTGAGCGGAAATCGCACCCGGATCGCCAGGTTTGTAGCGCAGCGAGCTAACCGCTACACTACCCCTCCCCACTACATATACATACATGCAGACACATACACACATGTACACAAGTATATGTCAACTCGATATGCGCACACATACATATCGACACTCGGACATTCACAGAGATACACAATGCTCCACGTATAGCCATATGCACAATTTAGGCTCGGATGGTGTCTGAGAGGGTTATGGCCTGCACTATACTATACTCAGCTGTCTTCCTGATCACTATTGTTTACACAATGCACTAGATTATCTTTTATGGATGAGCCGAAATTGGAGAAGCACCGAATGAGGGCAGGTTTCCAAGACAGGTATTGGAGTGGAAACCACAAGTCAGAAAATAAGTGGAAGACCCAGAAGCTGGTGCTGAGACCGAGTTATCCTTGACAAGGTTGGTGCTGAGACTGAGTTATCCTTGACGTGGCTGGTGCTGAGACTGAGTTATCCTTAACGAGGCTGGTGCTGAGACTGAGTTATCTTTGAAGAGGTTGGTGCTGAGACTGAGTTATCCTTGAATAGGTTGGTGCTGAGACTGAGTTATCCTTGAAGAGGTTGGTGCTGAGACTGAGTTATCCTTGAAGAGGTTGGTGCTGAGACTGAGTTATCCTTGAAGAGGTTGGTGCTGAGACTGAGTTATCCTTAACGAGGCTGGTGCTGAGACTGAGTTATCCTTAACGAGGCTGGTGCTGAGACTGAGTTATCCTTGAAGAGGTTGGTGCTGAGACTGAGTTATCATTGAAGAGGTTGGTGCTGAGACTGAGTTATCCTTGACGAGGCTGGTGCTGAGACTGAGTTATCCTTAACGAGGCTGGTGCTGAGACTGAGTTATCATTGAAGAGGTTGGTGCTGAGACTGAGTTATCCTTGAAGAGGTTGGTGCTGAGACTGAGTTATCCTTGACGAGGCTGGTGCTGAGACTGAGTTATTCTTGACGAGGCTGGTGCTGAGACTGAGTTATCCTTGATGTTGCACACTCGAAATGAAGGACGTGGGCAGGTGCTCTAAATCGAGGGCAAGCACATGTATTTATTGTGGTTAATAGCAATCTTGTGAAGAACAGCACCGTAACTCTGTAAAATGCAACAGCACGTGTTACACGCAGCAATTCTTTCGAGTCGCCATTAACCATGTGGCTTGTTTACACGTGCGGTTATTCATTAACCCTTTCTCTTAAACCCAATTCTACTACTGATAAACCATCTTTGTTTTTGACAATCACATTTGCATATCATTATTCGAATATTACTTTAATCCTAAGCTGTATGTCTATCTATACCATCCACTTATATTGGTATCTTACACCCATTATATGCACTGTATGAGTACAGTATATGTACTGTATATCACCATTGTATAGCTTACTACTTTACATGTGTTCTATTCTCAATAGCATTGCAAGTAGTCATACTCTGGGTACATGGGCATGGTTATAGACTAAACAGTATTAGAGTTAGAGAATTACAATGACAGTAACTAATTACAGTGCGTCATCCCTTTACAATGCACAGTGCTAAAACGCCTCTAATTGCATGTATCACAAACGAACAATTCAAAGCCAAGCTTAAAGTCTAGAACAAGTCTATAACAAGTCTAGAACATTTATATAACGATCAAAAACAACCTTTGGGTCCTTTACCTGTAAAATGCAACAGCACGTGTTACACGCAGCAATTCTTACGAGTCGCCATTAACCACGTGGCTGGTTTACACGTGCGGTTATTCATTAACCCTGCCAGCCACCTACAGGCCCAACTCAGCTATCACATGCTGCTGTATACACATGCATTGATGCACTGCACAGCACATCAGGACCTTCACAGAACCACAATCTACTCCCTTGCTGCACAAGGATATAATTAAACGAGTGATCCATTCCTAATGTGCCACACTCTCCCCCACAGAATGAGTGTCGTCTCGACACTCCACCTTTCTCCTTGCAAACATTTTGCAGTCTTTTTCCTTAAACTGGTCATGAAAGGAGTTTATGAAATCGTGAACACAATTTCTCTAGGGATCATATCCCTTCCAAGATAGCGCCACTCCAGAAGCTCTCTATTTTGGGATGAACTCCAACTCTTTGTGCACGAAGAGATAGGAGCCCAAGCATTGTATTATGCTTTTGGAATTACCAGACAATCTGGTATTATTAAACCATGCTTCACATTTTACTGACCAGAAATGGTTAGGATTCTTTTCCCAGTACCTGTCAAGATAAAATCATTTACAGCTTGCCAATGCCATGTGGAATTTACCTCTTAGGTACTTACTTATCGGCCTACCAACATACTTGAAACCTTTTCCTCACCATTTTTTTTTCTCATCTAAGGCAATGACCCCTTCTTAACATATTAAACACAACAGTAACAAACCAAAAACATCTTAAACAACAACTATATGACCACAGCTTATAGTTTGTCTTGATCACGCGTGTTGTAGGGCTTCTTCTTCACCGCCAGCTCCGTCGTCAGCAGGAACTTGATGATGGCGTAGTGGCCCATCTTGTTGCGCGTAGGTGTGCTCTTGCCCAGGTACTTGGGTTGCAGCTGCAGCCATAGCATGTGAGGCCTGCAGAACGTGGGGAAGGTGTGCAGCTTGCAGTGGCGCACCGCGTACACCCTGCGCAGCACCTTCTTCTTGACCTTCTGCGCCTTGGCCCTCACCTCACCCTTGGGCTGCGCCTCGGCTCCACGGGCCTTGCCGCCCTTGGCCCCACGGGCCTTGCCGCCCTCAGGATACTCCTTGCCTTGGTGATACGCCACAGGTCTTACTGCTGCTGGATACACAGATTTCACCGGCTGTAATTGTCCTAGGGTGACCCGCTGATCAAGTGTGATGCTGTGTTTGGTTGTGTTGATCACTGAGATTGGTATGCAGGATGAGTTGCCTCTACTCAGTGTCACCAGGACCTCGTTGATGTATAAACCCTCTGGCCATTGGGGCTTCTCTTCAGGGACAAACAGCATCACTTCATCTTCCCCCAGCTGTCCCAAATGAGCACGACTTCGAACCATTGTGGCTCGACCTGGTGGTAGCACCACTCTCTGTTTGCCTGTCTTGACTGCCCCACCATCACTGTCCCAGTTGCCAGAAGACAACAGGTGTCTCCTGGAGTGATGGAGAAAACCTCACCCACCACCCCACTTTAATGGGGTCTGCAATTGTCTCTCCTCCTTCCACCAGCCCATTGATTACCTCCTCGATGACATTAAAACCAATAATGGGATCTTCTGCAACCCTGGGGTCACTGGATACCAGCATTGGAATGAGAAAGCACTGACTGGTCCCCATATTACTGTTCAATCTGAATACCACCTCTATCCAGCCTGTGAATGGTATTTCTGTTTGGTTAACTGCCATTCCAGTAATTGTACCAGTCCCCAAGAGCTCTTCAACTGGTCTCACTCTTGACTTAGGTAGATGCTTATTTCGCCATGCTTCATTTATAACACTGGCTTGAGCTCCTGTGTCCCAGAGGGCAGAGGTTGATACGTGATCCAGTAAACACTTCACCATGCATCTTTTCCCAATTAACTTTAACAGTCTGTTGTTGCATTTAGGCCTGAGAAAGCTAACCTTGCCCATATTTGGGTTCCTCCACTCTGGTGTCTTTTGACATTCTGTTTTCTTCTGTAATGTGTTGATTGCTCTGCAGAGTACCTTGTGCTTTTGCCAGTGTTGTTTTTGGCAGGTATTCGAGCAGTACTGTACTGCGTGACAACCCTGGCACTTCTGCAGTCTTACAACATCATTCTCTTCACAGAAACAGTAATGACACCCTTGGGACCCTGATTTGTAGGTTACTGCTGGTCCCCCTGCAGCAACCCTAGCCAGTTTCCCTGCTGCTGTCGAGAGGCTCGACATCCACGGGCCAGGTGTCCCGGCTGGCCACATTTGAAACAATGGTTACATGTACCACCTGCTCCAGCCTCTTGGCACATCCTACAGCCTCTTGGTCGTATTGCTCTGTCTTGGGCTGGTTGTTTCCAGTGTCCTCGCTTGGTATCTGGGGTGACATCATCCTGCCACCTCTTCCTGATCTCTGCAACTTCAGCCCTTAACTCGCTTACCATCTTTTCAATCCCATCTCGAGATGGCCTTTCCGTTGCTGATGTTTTGTTGTCCTCTGTTTTGGTCCTGGCATTTCCGTTGTTGGATGGTGGTATTGGTGATGTAACCACTTTAAATGGTCCCTGTGAGTCCTGCTGACAGCCTTCCATAATCCCTTTCAACTCAGCTTGCAGTTCATTCATCCGAGTTATTTTGGGAGCCAAATTCTGTTTTAGGTTGTTTTGTCTCTCAAGTTCCAAGCTGGCTGCTTCATTGACTTTTTCAATCAGCATCTCATCAGTGACAGTGATGTCATCCAGATGGGGCTTTATTTGGAATTTTATAGAGTCACTGAGCAATCCTGTGCCAATCGATCTCAGGAACTTCCTGCGTACCATATCTGGATTGTACTGGTCATCAGCTCCTTTTTCTTTAGATGTGAATAATAGTCTGTCCTTTAATTCGATAGCTCGGAACAGAAAGTTTTGTGCAGTTTCTCTTGGCTCCTGAGAGATGTTCATCAACTTCTGATAGAGATCAGATGTGCTTTCTTCTCTATAGTGTCCTTTCAAAATGGTTTTTAATTTGTAAATAGTCAAATCAGTTTTTATTTCTAGCATGTCCCTCAAATTTAGACCAGGACTGATTGCTCTGACTACTGCCTCAATGATGTCAGACTCGGCATGTCCCTTACGGGTTCCTGTGTCGATCTGGTGCATCAGATTGGTGTAAGATAACTTGTCTTTCTGCCCTCTTTCACCAATCTGCCCGCAGATCCTGAATTCTCTCCGTATTGTGACTTCCGGCACATTTCCTAGTCTGGCCATTCGTATGGGATTCAATGCTGCTGTGGTTTTTGTTCCACCTTCACTTGAGATTTTCTTTTCCTCAAGGGTTTTTCTGGATTCTTCTTGTGACTCTTGTATTTCACCATCCATATCTTCAGAAAGTTTTGATGGTGGCAGTGTTTGACTTGTTCCATTGCTGTCTTTGTCTTTCTGCTGTATTGTTTCAATGAAAGACAGCAGGTTTTGAATGTATGCACATGCCTCATCATCTTCTTCTTGGTCTTCAACTTCATCAAGTACTTTTTATGCCATACGAATCAAAGCCCGTCTGCTTTTATCTTCACCAGTCTCATCATCATTGAAACACTTCAAATATCTGCATGTTTGCATGAGCTGGGCTTTCTGCAGCTGATTCAAAGCAGTACTGGCCTTGTCCTGCAGCTGTTCCAGTACCATGATGTGAAGACCGTTCAGCTCTTTGTACGAATATCTTTATATATTCTGCCTTTACAATTGCTTGGTCCGTCTCATTGGAAGAGTTGATCCCCGTCAGTGAACTCAGGGAAACTCTCCTGCCAGGCTCGCCAAAATATGTTGCACACTCGAAATGAAGGACGTGGGCAGGTGCTCCAAATCGAGGGCAAGCACATTTATTTATTGTGGTTAATAGCAATCTTGTGAAGAACAGCACCGTCACTCTGTAAAATGCAACAGCACGTGTTACACCAGCAATTCTTCCGAGTCGCCATTAACCATGTGGCTGGTTTACACGTGCGGTTATTCATTAACCCTTTCTCTTAAACCCAATTCTACTACTGATAAACCATCTTTGTCTTTGACAATCACATTTGCACATCACTATTCGAATATTACTTTAATCCTAAGCTGTATGTCTATCTATACCATCCACTTATATCGGTATCTTACACCCATTATATGTACTGTATGTGTACAGTATACGTACTGTATGTCACCATTGTACAGCTTACTACTTTACATGTGTTCTATTCTCAATAGCATTGCAAGTAGTCATACTCTGGGTACATGGGCATGGTTATAGACTAAACAGTATTAGAGTTAGAGAATTACAATGACAGTAACTAATTACAGTGCGTCATCCCTTTACAATGCACAGTGCTAAAACGCCTCTAATTGCATATATCACAAACGAACAATTCAAAGCCAAGCTTAAAGTCTAGAACAAGTCTAGAACAAGTCTAGAACATTTATATAACGATCAAAAACAACCTTTGGGTCCTTTACCTGTAAAATGCAACAGCACGTGTTACACGCAGCAATTCTTCCGAGTCGCCATTAACCATGTGGCTGGTTTACACGTGCGGTTATTCATTAACCCTGCCAGCCACCTACAGGCCAACTCAGTTATCACATGCTGCTGTACACACATGCATTGATGCACTGCACAGCACATCAGGACTTCACAGAACCACACTTTACTCCCTTGCTGCACAAGGATATAATTAAAAGAGTGGTCCATTCCTAATGTGCCACATTGACGAGGTTGGTGCTGAGACTGAGTTATCCTTGAAGAGGTTGGTGCTGATACAGAGTTATCCTTCACGGCGATGTTTGCTCCCAGGCAGATCCTGTTATCTGCGGGGATATTCACGGATAAACTTCCACTTATTTGCTTGGAAAATGTTTGCGGAAAATAATGGAAAGTATTATTGCTGATATATCCATGACAAATTTGCAGAGAGTAGGAAGCCATTCGATGAAAATGATCATCAGGTTGAAAAGAGACTGCATATTCTGCCCGATTTCCAAATTATAATAATATAGGAATCATATCTGCTTCATTGACTCTCAAGACTCCCTTTTCAGGAGAGGGCTGCATTTGGATGTTTCGCCAATACTCTTAATGCTTCATATAGAATGTGAGAGTTGCTGGAGAATACCCATCATGCATACGAGAGGGTGACACTCAGCACTGCCATCTCTTTCTACATCTAGAACATCTGGTAGGCCCCTGGTGGTGACCCATATGAGTACGCAACAGGCTCAAATCTGCTTAGCTTCTGAGATCTGCCGACATCAGGCACGATTAGGGTTATGTGGTTGTTAGCGCGATTAGCAACATATCTTCGGCTAAAAAGGCACTATGTAGCTATGAGCAAACCTTACAATGTTATTTTCATAAAAACTGCTGCAGCATTGTTTCTATGATCTATTCATATAATGTTACCTGCTCCCGCTCACGTGGGAATACCCTGCAGAAAAAAAATAATACACGTGGCCCCATCCAATTAGTCGCTTAGACTATCCTGCTTTGATATACGTGCCAGGCCACAAATTTCGTTCCGCGGCGCGATCGAACGCCGATTGTCTCTGTCGCAACTCACGGCCCCATAAACAGGTTGGGATCCCCTTGTTAACCAACACGAATCTCGACTCCGGACAGATTATCACAATCCCCTGTGTGGAATTCCTGCCACCAGCTGCAGGTGATGAAGGCTGCAGGAATATAACGGTTGGCCAGCAAGGGGCTTGGGGATGTCGAGACATATGCTTGGATGCTTGGATGATAATGGCTGGCCAATGCAATTCAATGTGCAAGCTGCGTTGACACAGGATTGACCCACCATGTATTCTCTCCGTACTCATGCTCAAATTCATCACGACCATTCCAGAGAAGCCTCAAATTGCCCTGCTCCGTTTGAAAGATCAGTCTAATATAGAGCACTCTTAACACCCTCTCGGTTAATAGGGAATACTATGTTGGATCTATAAATCCCCTTAATAACCAACGTATATGCTTCTCAAAGATCAAAAACATACTAGTGTTTGACCATAGATATGCTTTATGCTGCTATTTTGTAAATATATATATTGGGGGTTATTATGATGAGATAACATGTTTCTCTTTTCTCCACGCAAAAACATTTGTTAAACCTGATAATTGTTTTTTTACCCTTCTATCTGGCAACAAAACTGACACCTTTTTACAAGGAGTCATGTTTGCATAGACCGCAATACCTGCAGTCATAATACAAACAAAATAACATAACTCTGATAATGTGCACTGTCCTTGAAGTTGATTGGTCCACACCCGAGACAGCTTTTCTTAGACCCTAGTCTCACATGGGTTGGTCTTTGAGTTGTGCGCCTTTTGGCGTCATCTGGTCCAACCCTAGGCTCGTGGAGTTGCAATGATCAAGACAACGGTGAGGAATCAGCCCAGAACTACACGGGAGGATCTTGTCAATGATCTCAAGGCAGCTGGGACCATAATCACCAAGAAAACAGTTGGTTACACACTATGCCGTGAAGGACTGAAATCCTGCAGCGCCCGCAAGGTCCCCCTGCTCAAGAAAGCACATATACATGCCCGTCTGAAGTTTGCCAATGAAGATCTGGATGATTCAGAGGACAACTGGGTGAAAGTGTTGCGGTCAGATGAGACCAAAATGTAACTCTTTAGGCATCAACTCAACTCGCCGTGTTTGGAGGAGGAGGAATGCTGTCTATGACCCCAAGAACACCATCCCCACCATCAAACATGGAGGTGGAATATGCTTTTGGGGTGTTTTTCTGCTAAGGGAACAGGACAACTTCACCGCATTAAAGGGACGATGGACGGGGCCATGTACCGTCAAATCTTGGGTGAGAACCTCCTTCCCTCAGCCAGGCTATTGAAAATGGGTCGTGAATGGGTATATGACCCAAAACACACGGCCAAGACAACAAAGGAGTGGCTCAAGAAGAAGCACATTAAGGTCCTGGAGTGACCTAGCCAGTCTCCAGACCTTAATCCCATAGAAATCTGTGGAGGGAGCTGAAGGTTCGAGTTGCCAAACGTCAGCCTCGAAACCTAATGACTTGGAGAAGATCTGCAAAGAGGAGTGGGACAAAATCCCTCCTGAGATGTGTGCAAACCTGGTGGCCAACTTAAAGAAACGTCTGACCTCTGTAATTGCCAACAAGGGTTTTGCCATCAAGTACTAAGTCATGTTTTGCAGAGGGGTCAAATACTTATTTCCCTCATTAAATGCAAATCATTTTATAACATTTTTGACATGCGTTTTTCTGGATTTTGTTGTTGTTATTCTGTCTCTCACTGTTCAAATAAACCTACCATTAAATTATAGACTGATCATTTCTTTGTCAGTGGGCAAACGTACAAAATCAGCAGGGGATCAAGTACTTTTTCCCCTCACTGTACATAACCATTTTTTATCGGCACATCTGTGCCATGTCAGGGTTGTGCGGAGTTAGACTGTTATGAATCAGGAGCTGCAGGTTGTTTTCCACAGCAGCAGCCAAGCTGTGCCGCTGACGTCATACACCGTGCGTGACATCAAGACGCATGTAGATGATACGGTGACAACATGCCCGTACAGAGTACTGACTGAGTAGGGATGCGTTTGCACGCGTCATGGCCCGAGGCAGATTCAGATGTCCCGTGAGGCCTGGAGTTTCACGGTTTGTGAGCTCAGCTCACCAAAGAGCCAGTGGAAAAGCACCCATAATGTAAAAGCTTTGCACTGGCTCGGTTTCATGTTTGTCCAGAGCAGTAGTGCAGCGGTTAGTACGTTGTTTGATTCCTGCTCACATTTAACAGCAATTATAATTATCTAAACCGGTCCTGGGCATCCCATAGATCGACTCAGTTTCGAATGAGTACGTGGTGTGGTGTGTAAACATCACCACAAGAGAGACAAAGGCGGCCGGGCGTGGTGCTGAACACCCATCCTTTGTGTGCTGTACCAGCCTTCATAGGGCCTCACTAACAGCACTTGCCCCAACACTCTGTTAAGGCTATACGGGGAATATTTGTCTTTGTCCAGCCAAGCGAGATAAATAATCACCCCAAGACTTCATGCTTTAACTTTGACTATTCAAAAAGTGATGCGGTGTCTCTCTCCTGACTTTCAAAGTTACAGTGAATGTCTGACAGCATCTGCAGTACTTTCTTTATTATAACATACAAAATCAACGTGGCATTTAATTTCGAAGCACATACATACTAAGTGAGTATGCAAACACAAATGGAAACATGAGTAAACGCAGGGCATAATTTTTTCTGATATGCTTTATATGAAAGCAACGAGATATAATTGATAATCAAAACAATAATATAAATATCCAAAATCAATAAATGTGCCATATATTTGCGAAGTTTACATGGATATTCACATACACATTAAAAATGTTATTCGGCATGAAATCTGTGCCTGATCAAACATACCAGCCAACCTTATCAAGGCAATGTGAATATTTTTTTGAGTTCTATATTATTTGCACAGTATACCGTGATTATTAAAAAAAAACGGGGAAGTCATCACCGTAGTTGGCTCATAGCTCCATTGTTACATTCTTCTCCTCCGCATTTATGGTTTTCCAGGATTTTCATTTTGAAAATGGGAGAAATATGCGTTATTGTGACAGCAGACTCCATTGAATTTGGCAGAGAATGGGGCAGTGGCTTAACATGAGTACGTTGCGTGCTCAAATAAAATATCTTTGCTATTTTTATATTTCAAGGCTGTGCATTATACTAATGAAAATGCATTCTGCAATATTTAAATGAGATTTTTTTTTTAACCAATGCATCCCACACCATGTATCTATTGGGGAACCGCGGTGGTGAGATGTTAACTGCCTCGCCTGGTATACAAGTCGTGGGTTCGATCCGACCCTGACGCCTTTGTATTTGGAGTTTGCTCGTGTGGATTATTCTCCGGGTCCTTTGGTTTTTCTCTGCATATTTAGAAACATGCGTTTAGAGTATTTGGCTGTTAAATATCCCCACGTGATAATAGCCGCGTTATTTAACTATCAGTTGTAGCCAGGTCGCTTCTGACATGAATACTGCATGGCTCAGTCAACCTTAGCTGGTATTGTTTTGTTTTTAGTACACCCCTGTGATTGAATGGTTTGCATGAAACCTCACATTCATTCTTGTTAAAAGCCTGTTGTTCATCCGTGTAAGTTTTGCCTTGGGAATGCGTCTGTGTGTGCAATGGTTCGCAAACTGTACTTGCAATTCAGAGGTCACCGTTTCGATTCAATCCCCCTGTAGGGCAGTTGAAACAACGGTGCAAGTTTCCAAATTCCCACCATCTCTGTCCACCCAGCAGTGTAAATTAGTTCACTGTTATTCGATCAGTGGGTCGCATGTGGTGGGGTAAAGTGTGGATACTTTCACCACTTCTAAGACGCCTTGCTAGATACCCTCTGGAGGGGCTATCACACTCCCTCAAGTGGGGCCCTCTTGTCAGCAGTGGCATTGGCAAGTTAAATCGGGTCTATACAAATGTAAAATATGCCTCAACATTAAAGAAAAGCAATGCACATGTTTTAGTCCAATGGCCTATTCGTTTTCCAGACCAATATTATCCAGCAGCATTTATTTAAGAAAATAAACGCTGGATCAGTATTTACCTCCTGGGTCTCATCAGCAGAGTCAGGGCTGTTAAAAAAAAAATTCAAAGGCGTAAAAAAACATATGCTAACACTATGGAACTAAACTATGTTTTATTATACCAGGTAAGGCCCACTGAGCTACTCTTATTCAGAAGCAACCAGGCCACAAATTATAGCTCAATGAAGTGGCTTATCACGTGGACATTTATAGCATCCAAATACTCAAAACGCATGTTGATTCTAAATGCGGAAGGAAAAAACGAAAGGACCTGGAGGAAAATCCACGTGACCACCAGAACACGCAAACTCCAAATATAGAAGAGTCAGGGTTGGAACCGAACCCATGACATCCTATATACCAGGAGAGGCAGTTAACATCTCGCCACTGTGGCGCCCCTCCCTAACGCCTGTATGTTTCGCGTTTGCATGTTCTCCTGGTGGTCGCGTGGATGTCTCCATTCGACCACCTGCCTAACCCATGCAGGCAATTGGCTCACAGCATTCTCTGCAGGGTCACAGAACCCGGAATAAAACATAACCAGTGCATTTGCTGGCAAACTTTGCACAGATATCATCAGTGCACGAAACAGCCATGTTGTTAAGTCGTTCAAGTACGAGGTGTTTTTAAGGACCTATGCACGCGTCCACACATTGTGCATGACAACAAGTTGTCAAAGGTGACATGGTGAAAAATTGCAATGACATCACAAGTCGCGCCTCACAAAGCCCTCATTCAGATGCATGAATGCAAGAAAATACGCCGATGCATATCTTAAATATTCCACATTCAAATGTCTACGTGCATTTGGCTGTGCACGCTCCAGTGAATTGCACTCCAAAACCACCCAACCACAAAACCCCACCATCACCACACCAACCACCAAAATCTCACCCGCCGTCTCCGATACACCGATTCCCTTCCTGTACACCTCAGTTGTTGACGTTTGGTATCAGCGTGAAGGCCTTTGGCTGATGAAACATGTGGCTGTCTGATTCCTCTCAATGACGGTAAATAAAACCGTGTTCTTGTTATACAACCTTTACATCTGTGTCCAGCTCAGAGACACTCGGAGACAGCGTGGAGGCAACACGTTTATTACAACTTTACCTAATACACACGAAAGGGTATAGCTGCCCTTTGTCAGTCTACGCTAGGGAGGTATCTCCTCCGGGCTAATCCTCCGAGCTGCACGGGGTAGCTAGCCACGATGGGACCTTGCCTTGGGTCCAGGTCTCCTCTATCGGCAGGTCTTCTCACGGCATGACGGCTTCCGGCTTCTCCTCGTCGGCAGCCCCCCGAACCTGTTCGGGGGTCGGTTTATATTCCGGGCCAGGCAGCTCCGTCCGCCCCTTTCCACGCCTCCCTTCTCGGGCTTTTTAGAGGGGTCTCGTCTCACACAGGCCGGCTTAATGTATCCTGCAGTGGCATCCACCGATGCATATGATACATATACTGCATTTACTTTCCTAAAAAGCACAGCCTTGCGTACTCACACATGGTGCATACCTACACAATACATACAACAAAGATAAAGACGAAGGTTTCCCGTATAACCTTTGGGGAAAGTACTGTTAGCGAGGAGCACCTATGAAGTCCGGCACGGCATACGAGGGGATGGGTGGCCAGCACCACGCCTGACGGCCTTCGTCTCCCAAGCAGAACTGTTTGCATGCCACACCAGGTACTCATTTGCGGGTGAGTCGACCTAGGGGAGGCCCAGGACCGGTTCAGATAACACTGTGTAACATTTTTTTTGTTCCTGGGTTGTAAGTGTTATTTCCTAATTGCTGAAGCCTCAAAGTACAGAAAATGGCTATTATTCCCCACAAATTTAGCTTTTTTGACCAGTCTCCAGCTAAGTGTGGCTATCTGTCACTATGTGCGTGTCAGTTAAACTGTACGAATGGGTCTTAGCACATATGCTGCCTGACCCACGAATCCCAGCTAAGACTACACGACTAACGAGGAGCGAAGAACAAAGAGCGAAGCCGTCTCAAGTTGATCCCACAAACGAGCCCCGAATTCCCTCAGCACTCCCCCTTTATTTCCCTATCCGTGGCCTCGCTCTGCCCTCGGCCGTGCCCTCGGCCACGCCCCTGCTGTATCAAGCAAGGCTCCTGGCTCCAGTCACGTGTCCCTCAAGCCTTCTAGGGAGGTTCCCGGTGCTCAGCAGCACTCTGAATAGTGGCTGGCGCAAACAGCACACTGACCGTATTTACGTCACTACACATGTACAGTGACATCGCGAGATGTCACTGTGTAGTGCCAGCCCTAGAGAGGCATGGCGTGCGGTGTCACGACATCGCGGATACCACTATGGTGTGGGTGTAGTACCGGCCTAGAGAGGCTCAGTGAACGCTGATTGATAGCGCTGGATGGCACCACATTTGGTATGCAGTGCCGGCCCTACAGGATAGGGTGTGGGAGTGCCGGCCATAGGAATGAGGTTACTAAAGGCCATGACACTCTGGTTGACCCGAGAGGACATGTGACAAGTTAAGTCTACAAAGGTGGTCGTGGCCAACGGCAGAGTCAGCCACACCGCAGAGAATATAAGCTGGGTCCCCCAGAGGGACCGGCGTTGTTGTTCATCCTGAAGAAACCTTCGTCTAAGTTCTACGTTCTACCGAGTCTCCAACACATGGACCTGGATCCGAGCTGTGGTCCGGTCCGTAGTAGCTAGTTACGTTGTAATTAGTGTAGTTAGCCTGGTGGTCACCACCATAGGTTGTTATTCTGTTAAGGGGCAGTTACCCCGTGTGTTGGTGTTAAATAAATGTGTTGCCTCCAAGAGTACGTCTGCGACTCAGTTGAACTCACTACACATGTACACACACTCATATACACACACAAACACATGAAAACACATACACATCATCAGCCATGATCAGTCCACTGCTGGATGAAAGCCTCTCCTAGTGGTCACCATTTCCCACATTTCTGCATTGTAACAATCCATATAGAGCCTCCACAAGTGCTGATTTCACCGGTCCCCTTAGATGTGTTCAATAATTTGTCTGTCACTTCATTGTTCATTTGAACAGGCGGCCACTTATGTGGCAAATCGAAATGAGATACATTTTGATTGATAACAAAAGCTTTAATTTGGTAGGACACGTCGCTTGAAGGAATGATGGCCAATAGATGAGACCGGTGACAGAATGGGGGCCAAAGTAAGGAACTAGCCCAGGAGGATGACAAGCATTCAAATGGAGCAGCGAGATCAGCTCATACCAAGGATTCGGACAGATTCTATTATTACGGGACCATAAGGCAAGGAAACATGGGGAAAACTTCATCCAACAGTGGACAGAACATGGCTGATGATTACGACCAACAATCTCAAAAGCATGGAACATGTTTATTTATATCCGAAATCACACCGTTGGGAAGAAAAGCAGATACATTGTTTGAAGTGGGGCTGCTAGGTCGGTAGTGTAATCTTCCTACCTATATAAGTATTTTCTGTCTGTCCATCTGTGTACGCAACTTGCGATGGATTTAACTCTCAAAAAGTACTCAGTTACCACGCGATAACCCCTTGGTGAGCCAGCACTATTCGTATTACACATTCGTCAACTTTAAAGCAGTTCAATTTACAATTTAGTACTGTTCATAATTATATTACTACGCTGAGCGCGTGCCAGACAACACATCTGTGCATTGTATTCCTACACTGAGCACGTGCCAGACCACGCATCTGCACATGTGCGAAACGCTGACCGGTGGTTGCCCCTAGCAACGCACACACGCGATCGGTGGGGGGAGGGGGGAATTCTCATTCGAGTTAAAAATGCAAAAATAATACACTCAACGCTAAGATAAATTATTCACAATGTGATGTCTTCTACCCTCCCCCCATTTGTGCAGTTAATACTATAGAGTCTGTAGATGCTACTACTATAGTCCGTAGATACTACTTTAGTGCGGGCAGGGGGATGGTGGGGGGGGGGTAGCGGCCAAGCCCCAGCCTGCCAAGGTGCCACCTCGGTCGGATGTGCAATCTAGGCGAGGCATGGGGCTCTGCACAGGACTAGGCCTCACCACTACACTCTGTAAAGTTATTACTATTATAGAGTCGATAGATTCCATTATAGTCAGTATATACGACTATAAAGTAGGTAAATACTACTGTAGACTATAGAGTAGGTAGATACTACTGTAGCGTTTGTATTTACTGCTACTGTAGAGCGGGCGGTGGGAGAAGGGGGGGTATAGCAGTCCAGCCCAGCCTGCCAAGGTGCCACCTCGGCTGGCTGGGCAATCTAGTGGAGGCCGGGGGCTCTGCACGGGACTAGGCCTCACCATGGCACTCTGTTAATTTAGTACTATTATAGAGTGTATAGATACTATTACGAGTCGGTAGATACGACTATAGAGTCTGTAGATGCTACTGTAGAGTCAGATACTGCTATAATCAGCAGATACTGCTATAGATTCTGCAGATACTGTAATAGAGTCAGCAGATACTGCTATAGAGTTAGTTACTACTATAGTCAGTGGATACTACTATAGTCAGTAGATACTACTACAGTCAGTATATACTGCCGTAGAGTCGGTAGATACGACAAAAGAGTCAGTAGATACTACTATAGTAATTAGAAACTGTAGAGTCAGTATATACTACTATTGAGTTGGTTGATACTACTATAGAGTCGACAGATACTACTATTGAGTCAGTAGATACTACTGCAGTCAGGAGGTACCACTATGGTCAGTAAATACTGTTACAGTCAGTCGATATTACTACCTTCAGTAGATACTACTACGGTCAGTAAATACTACTACAGTCAGTAGATAGTACTATCGAGTCAGTAGAGACTACTGGAGAGTTAGTAGTTACGACTATAGTCAGTGGATACTACTATTGTCAGCAGTTAATACTGTAGAGGAGTACTGTGAGTAACCATGAGGGGCGAACAGAAGGAGGTACGAGCGGGTTGACAGTCAAGGATGACGTCATGTCACGGGTGGTGTAAGAGCTACCTTCGGGAACAAAGGCGGGTTCGAGCTAGGGGGAGGAGCTGGGTTCTTAAGGGGGAACCCGTGACGAAGGTGGGGTCGTTGTGGCGAGCTAGTGTAAGGATCAGCTGTAAGGTGTCTCTCCTCCTCGTCATGGGGCGGTGTTGGCTGAACCCCTGCTCCGGGCAGACGAGTGAGAGAGCCCCAAAGGAGAGCCGAGGGCAGGACCCAGATAGCATTCAGTGTCTGGCGTAAAGGACCGAGATAGAGAGCACCTACCCCTGGTGTGAGCATAGAGTGTTGAGTGTAATAGTTTTAATAACAGCTCTTATTGATTTCCTTGTCTCCGCGTGGTACAGGAGGAGGAGGCTGCTGCTCCCGGCCGCCCACCATCACCGGAGAGCTGGCAGCCTTCACCAGCCAACTCGGCCGACTGCTGGAGTCCGCTGTACGCCTGGTCTCGCTCATTTCGGAGGCGGGAGCCCAGCTGCGCGCGCCTATCGCAGAGTTGGAGCGGGTGCTTCCCACCACTTTTTTTTCTGCCATGTTTGAAATTGGCATCAATTTCTCAATGGGTGCGACACAGCAACCGGGTGCCATTTTCTCTGAAAGTGCGATGTGGTAACCGGGCGCCATTATCTCACTGGGTGCGATGCAGCAACCGGGCACCATTTTATCACCAGGTGCGACGTAGCAACTGGGCGCCATTGACTCTGCCGCAGCGATGCCGCCAAGTGCAGCTTGTAGAGCGCCTGCACCGGACTTCAACTCCGAACCTTTCAAGCTTCGGCGTCTGCCCCCCGTTCGCCCATTTACTGCAGCTGGGGGCAATTGGACGTCTTTTCAACGCCAGTTTGAAGTGGCTTATGCCTCGGTGGGATGGCCTATGGACGAAGCACTCAAGGTACTTCTGATGGCGTTGGACGACAATTCCTTGGCCGCCTTCATTTTTATTCCGGCTGCGGATCAATCGGGTGACGCTCCCCCTGGCATGCGCTCGCATGGCTGCAATTTTGGAGCCGCCCTCGAGCGCTCGCCGGAAGTTCTTGTTGCGGGAGGTAAGGGCAGGCTGAGATGCCTCTTGCCTTTCGCAGCACCTTGTTGGTGCTTGGAGAGGTGGCCTACCCAAACATGGATGAGGTGGCGCTCGAATCCCTGGCATTGGAGCGGCTGCTCTTGCTGGCGCGGAAACTCGGCGTCGTCTTAGCCATTGCGGAGGAAGCAGACATATCTTCTCTGAAGGTGGCTCAGGGGATTCAGGCCCACCTTGGGCTGCGCCAGTGGCGCAGTGTGGCAGCGTGTGCTGAGAACCTGGGTCCAGCGAAGGTCGTCACGCCACACGACGTTGAACGTCTCGCCGCCTTCAGTGTTCGAGACGAGCACAGGAGGGGTGCTGGTGGACGTCAGCCAGAGCAGCGGTGGAAAGCGAGGGCTCCTCTCTCGCATGGGCTGGCACCCACCAAGTGTTTTCGCTGTGGCCAGCCCGGCTACATCACCAGGGGCTGCCGCAACATCCCTGAAGCCTTCGGTGGGACCCCATCGCCCTCCACCTCCACATCGGCGTCGTCAGCAAGGCCACAGGCAAGTCGCGACGGATCAGCCACTCGGCTGCTCCCTCACCTCACACATCTAGCGGGGATCGGGTTCACAATCACCGGGGCACTGCTAACGTTATTTAACTTCACGATGTGAGTTCGCGGTCGGTTGCCGGGTGGCCAAAGGCGGTATACCAATGGGATGCGCTTGCACATCCCATTGAGCTGAGATTAGGAGCACACTCTTAAAGGGAGTGCTCCTAATCTCAGCTTGTTACCTGTATAAAAGACACCTGTTCACAGAAGCAATCAATCAGATTCCAAACTCTCCACCATGGCCAAGACCAAAGAGCTCTCCAAGGATGTCAGGGACAAGATTGTAGACCTACACAAGGCTGGAATGGGCTACAAGACCATCGCCAAGCAGCTTGGTGAGAAGGTGACAACAGTTGGTGCGATTATTCGCAAATGGAAGAAACACAAAAGAACTGTCAATCTCCCTCGGCCTGGGGCTCCATGCAAGATCTCACCTCGTGGAGTTGCAATGATCATGAGAACGGTGAGGAATCAGCCCAGAACTACACGGGAGGATCTTGTCAATGATCTCAAGGCAGCTGGGACCATAGTCACCAAGAAAACAGTTGGTAACACACTACGCCGTGAAGGACTGAAATCCTGCAGCGCCCGCAAGGTCCCCCTGCTCAAGAAAGCACATATACATGCCCGTCTGAAGTTTGCCAATGAACATCTGAATGATTCAGAGGACAACTGGGTGAAAGTGTTGTGGTCAGATGAGACCAAAATGGAGCTCGCCGTGTTTGGAGGAGGAGGAATGCTGCCTATGACCCCAAGAACACCATCCCCACCGTCAAACATGGAGGTGGAAACATTATGCTTTGGGGTTGTGCTAACTTCACCGCATCAAAGGGACGATGGACGGGGCCATGTACCGTCAAATCTTGGGTGAGAACCTCCTTCCCTCAGCCAGGGCATTGAAAATGGGTCGTGGATGGGTATTCCAGCATGACAATGACCCAAAACACACGGCCAAGGCAACAAAGGAGTGGCTCAAGAAGAAGCACATTAAGGTCCTGGAGTGGCCTAGCCAGTCTCCAGACCTTAATCCCATAGAAAATCTGTGGAGGGAGCTGAAGGTTCGAGTTGCCAAACGTCAGCCTCGAAACCTTAATGACTTGGAGAAGATCTGCAAAGAGGAGTGGGACAAAATCCCTCCTGAGATGTGTGCAAACCTGGTGGCCAACTACAAGAAACGTCTGACCTCAAGGGTTTTGCCACCAAGTACTAAGTCATGTTTTGCAGAGGGGTCAAATACTTATTTCCCTCATTAAAATGCAAATCAATTTATAACATTTTTGACATGCGTTTTTCTGGATTTTGTTGTTGTTATTCTGTCTCTCACTGTTCAAATAAACCTACCATTAAAATTATAGACTGATCATTTCTTTGTCAGTGGGCAAACGTACAAAATCAGCAGGGGATCAAATACTTTTTTCCCTCACTGTACTTGTACAGTAGGCGGTTCACTGTGCGGACCGATCATGCCGCCTTACAATACTCCTTGCGCATAGATCGATGTCAGGTCAGCTGTCCTGCTGGCTTGAGGTGTTGCAGGAGTATGCGTTTGATGATATTCACAGGAAGGGGGCACAGCATGGAAATGCAGACACTTTGTCTAGGTTGGCACCGGACAGTGGGTGTGCATGCAAAACTGGCTCTAGTCATTGCAGGCCTTCAGTTGAATCCATGCCTCAATTGGTGGCAATGGCCAACGCGGCTCCTCTTCGAGGTACGCCGCTGCCCACGGATTGCAAACCACTGTAGGTCTCCCTCACAATAAATGGTTTCGCCTACAGATCGAGGATAACTCTCTGTTGAAATTGCAACGCCGTGTTAAATCTGGCAACAATAACGCCACTCCAGCAACCGTCACAGCCGTTGCCCTGCATTATGGCCTCCTTATGCGATGGGACTCGGAGTTGCAGAGATATTGTATTGTGGTATCCACAGTCCTCCGTGGGAAACTGACTCGTGTAATTCATGAGAAATTGATGCATCTGGTGACTCAGAAAACCTTGTTGACAGTCAAATGGGACTATTACTGGCCGGGCATGGAAAGCGACGTTGCGCTATTCGTCAAAGGCTGCCAGGATTGCGCGCGTCGGAAGCCGCCAGTTTTGCACGATCGGCCCCGCTGTAATCCATACAGGTACTGTATCTCGCGTAAACGAACCTATGGCCCTTGGTATTTTAGGCCCATTTCCAACTTCTCAGCGGGGCCACAAGTATCTTTTGGTCGGAGTCGAGTACCTCACATGCTGGCCCATGGCGTGGCCCTTACAGTATCAGTCGGCCTCGTCTATCATTGATGCCTTTTTGCATGGCTATGTTTTCGATAAGGGTGCCCCTGAGCAGTTTCTAACTGCCCAGGGTCTTAATTTTTATTCCAGACTGCTCAAGGAAGTCTGTGACCTCCTGGGCACAAAGAAAATTCAAATCTCGCCCTACCACCCTCAAACCGATGGAATGGTAGAGCGCTTAACTCGCACCCTCACGTCCATGCTCCCTCCAAGTGTACGCGACCCAGTCGGACTGGGATCTGTTTATTCCAAGCGTCCTCGCCGCGTATAGGTTGGCCCCTTATGCTGCAACGGCTTTCCCCCCCTTTTATTTGATGTACGAGAGGGAGCCCGAACACGTGATGCACGTACTAATGGGCATGGGCTCGTCTCATAAGGGATCACCCGTGCCCGCTTCGATGTCAGTCACACTTGACAGGTTGCAGAAACACCAGGGATCCGGGCTTCCGTGGAGGAAGGGGGACAAAGCATGGCTGCATTGCCCCCAGGTGCCCATAGGGACGTCCCCTAAATTACATCGCCCTTGGCAGGGTCCTGTTGAGGTCGTGGAGGTCCGCCGACCACAGTGCGTGCGCATCCGATTCGGTCGCCATCACTGGATTGTTCACCCATCCAGGTTGAAGAGATATGTGTTGCCTTGTCCCGATGATTCATCCCCAAATCCGGAGCAGCCGGTGCCAGATGGATCCAACGAGCTGGGCCATCCTGGCCGGGATGCGGTGCAGCATAAGCTCTCTGTCTGTCCGCCCACAGAACCCCTCTGAGTAGTTCCCGAGGAGCGGCCTGCTTCCCCGTCGGGGAGAAGTTGACATCAGCGGACGCACCGCCCGCTCACAAGTTGGATGCTATCTGGGGCAGTGGACCAGTGTCACGCAAACGATTCAGAGGCCCACTATTCCGCTGAGCACCTCCTTCTGAGCCCGTTATCGTCAGATGTCCGTCGTCGCTGACGGTGTGGTCGGCACCTTGGATTGAGAGATGGAGGCCTTCCTTGAACTTGCCATTCTGCCTTAATGTCCTTGTTATTCCCCCGCAGATGGCCCTTCATCCTCACCTCCATTGATATTGTTATTGTTGCAATTGTTCCTGTTGATGGCTTTCTGGCTGGTTGCTGGTTGCCGTAAAATAAACAGCAACAGCCCTTATAATTTTCCTCGTCTCCGCGTGGTTCTAAGGCACAACACTACTTATTGAGTCGTAGATGCTACTATAGAGTCGGTAGATGCTATTATAGAGTCGGCAGTTACTACCGTAGAGTCGGTAGATACTACTGTAGTCAGTAGATAATGCTACAGTCAATAGATACCACTACAGTCAGTATATACTGCTGCAGAGTCGGCAGAAACGACTATAGAGTGAGTAGATACTGCTATAGTCAGCAGATACTACTAGAGAGTCTGCATACACTACTACAGAGTCTGCAGATACTGCTATAGATTCTGCAGATACTACTATAGAGTCAGCAGATACTATACAGTTAGTATTTACTACTATAGTCAGTGGAAACTACTATAGAGTCAATAAGTACTCTTTGGTTCTTTCATTGACATGTTATTTTTTTCTCTAACCCTTCCCTCTCTCTGCCCTCGCCCCCCTCTGTCTATTTAAGACCTCACCACAGAGACGATCTCCCTCTCTGTGCCTGTGTTACTCTCTCTCTATGTATCTTGGTGATATCTGTCTGCTTATATGTCTGTCTATAGTTTTCTGGTTAGATTTTTTGTTGCTATTTCATTTATACCTGATGATGATTGCTTGTGTTGCAATCGAAACGTCGTATGCTATTATTTAATTTATTATTTTATCTTTATACGTGACTTTACCGAAATAACCAAAGAGTAATTCCTGCAGTCACGAAAGCTCTAAAATTAAGATCAATAAATACTAATAAAGATTCAGTAGGTACTACGATAGTCATTAGATACTACTGCAGAATCAGTAGTTACTACTATAGAGGCGGTAGATACTATTGTAGTTGGTAGATACTACCGTAGAGTCGGTAGATACTACTATAGAGTGAGTTAATACTGCTGTAGAGTTAGTAGTTACTACTATAGACAGTGGATACTAATTTATAGTCAGCAGATACTACTATAGAGTTAGTAGTTACTATTATTGAGTCGGTAGATACTACTGTAGGGTCAGTAAATACTACTACGGTCATTAGTTGCTACTATAGTCAGTAGATACTACTGTAATAAGAGCCATGTATGGCTCACGTGGCGATCGGCTTGCCGGTCCCGCTTTGTAGCCAATAAGGGGACAGCCAAGGAGCATGACCTCGGCGTGATCACGGCATGTTAGCTAGGGTCATTGGCTTGGCCAATTTGGGCCTCAGCTAATGGGAAGCCGGATCAGAGGCGTGGTCCCGGATTGACGGGAATGATCTGGAACAGGCTGGGCTGACTACGGAGGATTGGCTTAGGGGTACCACGTGACCGAGGGATGAAGAGGGGGAGAGACGAGGGAGTCGGGAGCAGACCTGGGAACGAAGAGAGCAGGAGCCACGCGCGTACGGGGCTCTGGGTGCCTCGTGCGCGAGTGACTTAGCTGGTTGTCTGGCCGCTTCCCGTTGCCTGTCAGCAACGGGGAGTGTATGTAACTGTGGAAGTGGAAAATAAAGAACTGATTCCAAGAGCCGTCTCGAGAAGGTTTATTACACTACTATAAAGTCAGTAGATACTACTGGCTCAGTAGATACTACTGTACAGTCAGCAGATACTACTATAGAGTAAGTATATACTACTGTAGTCAGTGAATACTACTATAGAGTCAGCAGATACTACTATAGAGTTAGTAGTACTACTGTAGACTCTAAGTATATACTACTGTAGTCAGTGGATACTACTATAGAGTCAGCAGATACTACTATAGAGTTAGTAGTTACTACTGTAGACTGAGTTGATACTGGTATAGCGTCTGCACATACTAACTATAGTCAGCAGATACTACTATAGAGTTAGTAGTTACTACTATAGTCAGTGGATACTGCTATAGAGTCGGTAGATACTACTGTAGGGTCAGTACTACTACGGTCAGTAGTTACTACTACAGTCAGTAGATACTACTATACAGTCAGTAGCTACTACTGGGCTCAGTAGATACTACTGTACAGTTAGTAACTACAACTACAGAGTCAGCAGATACTACTATAGCATCAGTAGATACCTCATGGGACCTCATTTGCCATTTTCCAAAATATGAGAATAGGTTTTCCCCTTTTTTCTGGCAACAAAACAGGTGTTGAGATGTTAAAACACCAAACTGAAACCTTTTACAAGGAATGATGTCTGCATTAACCACAATACTTGTGGTCAGAATGCAAATAAAAAACATACTCTGATAATATATGCATTGTCTTTGAAACTGATTGGTCTCCACCAGAGACAGCTTCTTTTGACCCTAGTCTCAAAACGGTGTTAGACCAGAGGACGCCAAAAGGTGTACAGCACAAAGACAACGCACGATCAGAGTAATGATAGCTCGGGGTGAGCAGCTATATCATGGGACCTCCTTTTCCAGTACCAAAATATTAGAATAGTTTTTGGCATCCTCTGGTCCGACACCGTTTGAGACAAGGCTCAAAGAAAGCTGATTTGTTTTGCGTCAGCCCCTAAATAAGTAATACCTTGTAATGAGATACATTAATCTAGACTGGGTCTTCAACCTGCACGTTCACTTGCGTTCTCCTTACATAGCCCGACCCATCCCTGAATCTGGCTGTTACAAGGGAAAGGGGTAGGTTCTCGAGATAGGGGCTGCAACTCATAGGCCAATACTGTACATTGACTTTGAACGTCCGTACCGTGAATATTGCACGTTACCGTTTCATTCATCTTAAATCTTTACAATATAATTATAAACAAATAAAACTCGGTGGTCGCGTGCCATAATGTTGCGACAGATTTAATTTAGAGAAAATTAAATTGAGCGCGTGCATTTGTGAAAATGTAGGCCTCGGTTTTATTTATGCAAAGTGCCTGTTATTTACACGTAGGTTTTCTGTGGCACGTGAGACGCATACATCTCTCTACTGGATCAAGCCAGTCCACAATGAGCATAGAGCACACAGTGAGCACACTAAAACAGTCGTGGCAGCAACTCTGTGGCGAACCCTTCGGCTCCATTTTCATATTGAACCTCGGTACAGAAGTAGCACCAGCCCCTTTTGTCAATCTACCGCTGAATCGAAGGCATCCCGACAGCACCCTGCTGTTATTGAGTTTTTTGTGACCATACTTCATCATGCTGGTCATTGCAATATGGAGTACTAGCGGGAAGTACCCATCGTTGCCCGGGGGAAAAATATATTTCAAAACTTCTCCTAAAAACATAATATACATACACAAATACGAAGCTATTGTGAAAGCCCGGCATTCCGTTTGTCTATTTGTTCGTCAGCAAAATTATAAGAGGCTTGCAGAAGTCCAAAAAGTTATAGAAAGTGGGGGGTAAATAGTGGATCTAAAAGGTTTCCGAAAATTCTCGACTACCCCGCAAAAAATATTTCTACCCCTGCATAGGCATATATACCTACACAACTTATATACAATAGAACGAGTAGTGTCGAGTGACTCTATAGTAGTATCTGACTCTACAGTAGTATCTGGCTTTACAGTAGCATCTACTGACTCTATAGTAGAATCTACTGAGAATAGGTTTTTCCCTTCTTTCTGGCAACAAAACAGGTGTTGAGATGTTAAAACACCAAACTGAAACCTTTTACAAGGAATTATATCTGCATTAACCACAATACTTGTGGTCTGGATGCAAACAAAAAAATATACTCTGATAATATATGTATTGTTTTTGAAACTGATTGGTCCCCACCAGAGACAGCTTTCTTTTGAGCCTAGTCTCAAAACGGTGTCGGACCAGAGGATGCCAAACAAACTATTCTGATATTTTGGTACTGGCAAAGAAGGTCCCATGATATAGCTGCTCACCCCGAGCTCTCATTACTCTGATCGTGCATTGTCTTTGTGCTGTACACCTTTTGCGCGTTCTGGTCTAACACCGTTTTGAGACTAGGCTCAAAAGAAGTTGTCTCTGGTGGGACCAATCAGTTTCAAAGATAATGCATATATTATCAGAGTATGTTTTTTGTTTGCATTCTGACCACAAGTATTGTGGTAAATGCAGACATGATTCCTTCTAAAAGGTTTCAGTTTGGTGTTTTAACGTCTCAACACCTGTTTTGTTGCCAGAAAAAGGGAAAAACCTATTCTCAGTAGATACTACTATATTCAATAGATACTACTATAGAGTCAGTAGATGCTACTGTAGAGCAGATACTACTGTAGAATCAGACACTACTATTGAGTCACTCGACACTACTCGTTCTATTGTATGTAGGGTGTGTAGGTATATATGTCTACGCAGGGGTAGAAATATTTTTGTGGGGGGTCGACAATTTTGGAAACCTTTAAGATCCACTATTTACCCCCCACTTTCTATAACTTTTTGGACTTCTGCAAGCCTCTTATAATTTTGTTGACGGACAAATGGACAAACGGAAAGCCGGGCTTTCACAATAGCTTCGTATTTGTGTATGTATGTTATGTTTTTAAGAGAAGTTTTGAAATATATTTTTCCCCCAGGCAACGATGGGTACTTCCCGCTAGTACTCCATATTGCAATCCTTGGGGAAGGGGGCAGTGGTGAGTGCATCGGTCCTCACCCCACCTCTACAGCCCACAATGACCGGCATGATGAAGTATGGTCACAAAAACTCAATAACAGCAGGGTGCTGTCGGGATGCCTTCGATTCAGCGGTAGATTGACAAAAGGGGCTGGAGCTACTTCTGTACCGAGGTTCAATATGAAAATGGAGCCGAAGGGTTCGCCACAGAGTTGCTGCCACAACTGGTTTTAGTGTGCTCACTGTGTGCTCTATGCTCATTGTGGACTGGATTGATCCAGTAGAGAGATGTATTCGTCTCACGTGCCACAGAAAACCTACGTGTAAATAACAGGCACTTTGCATAAATAAAACCGACGCCTACATTTTCACAAATGCACGCGCTCAATTTAATTTTCCCTAAATTAAATCTGTCATAACATTATGGCACGCGACCACCGAGTTTTATTTATTTATAATTATATTGTAAAGATTTACGATGAATGAAACGGTAACGTGCAGTATTCACAGTACGGACGTTCAATATCAATGTACAGTATTGGCCTATGAGTTACAGCCCCTATCTCGAGAACAACCCCTTTCCCTTGTAACAGCCAGATTCAGGGATGGGTCGGGCTACGGAAGGAAAAACGCAAGTTAACGTGCAGGTAGAAGACCCAGTCTAGATTAATGTATCTCATTACAAGGTATTACTTATTTAGGGGCTGACGCAAAACAAAATCTGTGATAACAGTCACTGTAAATGATAAATGAGCGCATGCCATTGATACACTCTCCAGCTCGGTCTCGCACAAATCGTGGGATTTGGCGATTAAACGGGACATTTCAAACGGTCGGCGAAAACCGCAGCACAATAAGCACACGCTCACCGTTAGCAGAACGAGCGAGACGTTACACAACACCAGAACACGTATGGAACTATACAAGTTTTATTGACTTTTTTAGGCGGAGATGTTTCATACGTAAGAATAGGTTTCCCCCTTTTTTCTGTCAATAAACAAGTGCTAAGATGTTAAAACACCAAACTGAAAGCTTTTGCAAGGAATCATGTCTGCATTAACCACTGATAATTGTGGTGAAAATACAAAAAAAACATGCTCTGACAGTATATGCATTGTCTTTGAAACTGATTGGTCCACACCAGAGACAGCCTTCTTTCGAGCCTAGTCTCAAACAGTTTTTGACAGAGGACGTCAAAAGGCGAACAACACAAAGACAATCACTATCAGGTCAATGAGAGCTCGGGTGAGCAACTACATTTTAACATCTAAACACATGTTTTGTTGCCAGAAAAAAAGGGGAAAACACATTCTTATATTTTGACACTGGCAAAGGAGGTCCCATTATGTTTTATGCATGTTTTGATCAAATTATACGTTTGCTCTGAAATGAATGTAAAACAGGTGCTGCGATGTTGTAGGACTGCTTTAACAAAAACAATTTAAAGGCATACATGATGTGCAGTAGATGCAAGCAAATTGCATAACATTGACTTTAAATAAATACTCACACTTTTCTGTGTACAAAGCCTTGTGCATTATAATATTTTCTGAACCGGGGTGCCTTACTTTGGCCCTACAAAACTGGAGCTTCAAAGAATCCCAAGATGCTTTCTGAGGACCATGTGCTTTTGCAATTAATCATAATATATGTATGCAGAATACGTTGCCTTTGGCACCAACCAAAATGCTGCAGAACAAAACGCGAGATCACAAACAATGAACGCCGTGCGCACTTGAGACAAATCCTAAATGGCAATGGCGGGAGTGGTGTTTTCAGCTTGCGTCTAAAAAAAGTCGAGTCACGACCACGCGTGGACATGAATGCATAGCACGGGGCCGCGCCTCCTATAACTCACCTCGATTTAGCTATATATCAGCATACATCACACTTGCATGTCTATAGACACCGGTGACACGGAGTGAGGAAAGTTTGACGGTTAAAACATTTATAACGGTCCACAGATAGGGAGCGATGAGGAAAGGTGCTTTATAGTGTTTTCAATAAATAAACGGAGGGGGGGGGGGAGACAGAAATGCACGAAGGTCATCGACACAAAGTTCCCAAAGGGAGACGCGAGGCTGTCTTTGGATAGGCGCGGCTGGGAGGAGGCCGTGGCGGCATGTGAGAGACGGGATTTTTTTTCGTGTGCAGGCAAACACACGTGGCCACTGGCAACGTGTTTTACGGCTCGTCTCTTTTCAACGCATACATTTCAAAGGGAGGTGCCAACCTTTTAACACCTTGGAAACGATATGCCCCGTCCGTGTTCTCACTTTTAAATGTTATTTAAGTTATTTCAAAGGCAACTCTATTTTAGCCATACACCTCCACTTTATCTGTACTCTCCAGCCTGGATTGTCATTTGTATTGCAGCAGTTTTTTTCTAGTGCAAAACTGCCCGAATATTTCGCTGCATTTTATTTACGTGTTGAAGACATAGGTGTATGTTTCCCCTCTCCCCATCCTATCAACAGTATTCACGAGTACCGCTTCTCATCAGAGCTTGCAGGCACGGGATTAATTGTTTACATGAAAAACAGTGCTTGCTTGCTGCATTCCTCGTTTGCTCAGATGTGAAGCCAGGCTATTGTGTGAGCACCTTGCAGTGCCCGTTGTCACAATCTGTAAATCTTAGCGGCAGTTTATGTCTGCACTTGGTGTGTACGTTGCACCTGGTTGGCCAGCAAAAAGACATCCTTCTCTGTCCCCATGCATGCACATACACACTCCCGTCCACTCCGCAATAAAATGTGGACCTGCCCCAAAGATGGTAGATATTTTACCGTCTCGCAGAGAGAACGTGCCTGGCATGGTTATTCCAAGGGGCAGGGGAAATCCACGGGAGCAATTATGTCACTTAACAATCCTCCTTTCAATTGTGAAACCTAACGTTGCCTTGGAAAATGGCAATTGCCACGCTTTTAATCAATGACTTCATCGCTGAAAACATTTTAAATTAATTAATCATGTTATAATATATTTACATTGGGGTTCGTCATTAGGTTAAATTCTGATTTAATTAATGATGAATTAAGTAATTTATCCCAAGTGAAAACCCAATTACATATCGTCCCATTGTTCGAATTATTTTTAAATACAGGATGTATTTAAATAAATCTGACTTGGGGTTACTATAGCAACATACCACAATAGGTCCGATCGTTGACATTTCTGCGACACGAGTATCAGAAGTATAGTTTTCTGCATGGAAAAAATATATAATGTCCTGCCATTATTTAATAACATAATGGGTCATATTGCCAGTGGTGTAACAGCCTCGGACAAAACAAATCATCACCGCTATCATGCCTTATAACGTCGGTGGAGCAGTGGCTCAGTGGTTGGGCACATCGCATGACGAACCCGGCGACCTATGCTCAATTTCCCACGGAGGTATTAACTTATTTTTCAGAAGCGACCTGGCCACAAATGACAACTCAACAAAGTGGCTCATCACGTGGAATTTACAGCAGCAAAATAATCTAAATAATCTCAATGTATGTTTATAAATGTGGAGGGAAAATCATCAAAGGACCAGAGAATAAATCCATTCGACCACGGGGGAACATGCAAATATTCCAGCGTCAGGGTCGGGATCAACCCCGACCTCCAGCATTACCAGGCAAAGAATATAACATCACACGACCGTGGCGCCCTTACATAAATAAAGTATACAAGTTCAAAGTGCATCATTAATTCCCAAGCACCATAAGCCCGGCGACCTGGGTTCAATGCCTGGCCATGGCGAACATCAGTGATCGAGTGATATCTAAACCGGTCATGAGTCTGCCCCCCCCCCACTTACCAATCCATGTCGACAAGCGTGAAGAAGCACTGTCAACACAACCTCACGACGAAACAAAACGTGTGCAGGCCTTCATCCAGCAATGGATTGACAAGCGCTGTATGGCATCGTGACAGAATAAGGTAGCCGTGCTGGATGTCATGGATATTTATCTTGCTGCTTGAAAAATACTGGACAGAGCTTATGGACTTATTCGAGCCCATCATGAAATCTCTTTAGACGTCGATGGTAATGGTAAGTGACACAGATGAACTGCAGTGATGTTTCAGGTGTTATTAAATTGTAAAATTTAGCTAATAGTTACTTGTTAATAGCTCTAATTATTTGTTAATAGCTATTTCGTGTTGATTAAATTTAAGTGTCAAGTGTTAATTACACGTTTGGTTAATTATTAAATGATCCAACTCAGCTGGACATCACCCATGACACACGAAGCTCTGATTACTCTGGCTCTGAGAGGTCTCCTGCATGACAAAGGTAAATTAGTATCATCCCGGAGGAGAGAAGTAAATTGGTCTGAGGTTGGTTTCAACCTGGCTATTTTGGTATTTTGAAAGCATTTATTTCTAATCGTGTTAAACACCTCATTTGAAATGAATATGCACTTGGGTTTCATGATATATTTTGATTTTGCAAGTACATACTATCTGATGACATTTTTTTAATGTATAAGTTTACATGCTTTTAAAGTTGAGTTGAACTGCATTGTGTAGTTGTATTCTTTAGGTTTGTTAGGCCTGCGTTGTTCATTAAGCATGTGTTGCACTGCACTGCTGTTACTTGTTGACCCACTTATCTCTTGCGAGAGAGTGTTTAAGTCTCGACAGGTAAAATAAGTATGTCCACTGCCATGAGGAGCTCTACTTCATTTTAACAAGAACTGAGAAATACAAACTATAGAAAAATACGAAATATTGTTCGAAAAAGTGCTACATATTACAACAGATCATAATTACTACACATACTTAAAAGCAGCATTTTGAGGTATAAAGGTATGTGGGGAACACATTTTTTTTAAATGGACTACTAAGCGAACGTACTTATACCCCATCAACAGATTGAGTGCTTGGGGGAGAGACGCACGAATATAGGCGATGTCCCCATCCCCTGCAGTCATCCACAGATTCAACTGGAATACAGCCCTAGGGGATTCGTGGTTTATTTTTTTTTATTATACTCATCACAACCCACCCCACAATCTGGCCTTCCACGTTTACAACTGACAGAGGCTGAGAGAATCACTACGTTCTGGCAAACGTAAAATTTACACGGCTTAATGCACCGCTCCTCTGGCTCATCCAATTAATGCGTGCGCACCTTGTAATCTTATTTACTAATCCGGCTGGGCCTCGCATGTTTTACAAATTTGTTTCTTAGCATATCAAAACTGGATTATAGGTGATCATACGTGGCATATGTTTAGACCTTGGTTCTGGGAAAAAATGTGCCTCGCCTGTGCCTTTTACAGGCTCCGTATGTGAATTTTGGATTTGTTATTATGGGGTATAGGATACTGCCGTGGTGTAAAGGTTAACATACTGGACTTGCAATCCAGAGGTCTTTGTTCAATCCTGCAGCATGGTAGTTAAAACAATTGGCAAGTTTCTTAAATCCTCCCATGTGTCCACCCAGCCTCTGATTAGCACGGTTGGCTATGTACGGTGCGAAAGATCTTCAACATACATACGGCCATATAAATGGTTTCACCAATGTTAGTCAATCGGCAGTGTGGAAAAGCAGGCCAAAATATGTTCCAAGTGGGGCTCAATAGAGCCCCTTCCAGTGGAGGCCCTTCCACCAGCAGTGGCGTGAGCAAAGATTGCAGGGCTCTGCACCACTACCTTTGTTATACAGAGTGTGCGTTGGAGCTTTGTTCTGACCAATATGGTAAACCGTCGCTTACCTGTGCCTCTGCCCCAGCTCTCCTTGGCTTCTCCACGTCCAGTTCTTCAATGTAGGGGTCCTTGCCTGCCCGGCCTGATACCTGTACACACACACAAGTGAGGACGTCCTGCAATTACTTTACGTATCGTTACAGCACCAAAAAGTGTTCTTCTTTGATCGTCCAGTGAAGCAAAAAACGTGGACTGCAACTAGAATGCATAATGACCACTGGGTACCAAGTATAGGAATTATATACCCACCTAATCCTTCAAGTTAGTAGGAAATGCTCGTTTTATTACACTATGATGGGCATGCACAACACTGATGTGACGGTGGAGCAGTAGTACAGCATCACATTTGCTGTGATGTGAATTAATTTGCATACGTAGAAAGCAACGATGGGTAGCACTGATATAATTATGGCATTTGGCTACTCCGTCAGGGGTGCCAAAGGCCATAACATTTGTAAAAATCAGGTCAGAAAATTCCATAACGTTTGTGATTAATAAAAAATAAGGAATTACTCAAGCAAAATGAGTCACCAGAAGATAGGTCAATAAAAACAGAATCCTTGAGGATCGGAGAAATGCAGGGCCTATATAAATATACAAATACATTTATATCACCAAACTCTTAACAGACAACAAACACTATATCAGCTCATGAATGTTCGAATTGTTTTAAGAGCAAATAGCACTCTTGGGGGATGAACTTTTCCAGTGTTTGTCCCAAGAACATTGGGAAATCCGCTATCATTACAGTGATGTCAGCTTATTGGCCTTGATCATCA
Organism: Callorhinchus milii; assembly: GCF_018977255.1. Classification (NCBI taxonomy): domain Eukaryota; kingdom Metazoa; phylum Chordata; class Chondrichthyes; order Chimaeriformes; family Callorhinchidae; genus Callorhinchus; species Callorhinchus milii. The sequence continues at coordinate 72,240 of NW_024705087.1, forward strand.
CTGGTTTCTATCTAAACATAATGCAAAAAAAAATTCCAAAAAGCGTGGCTTTGATCCGATTCCCTCAAATTATATTTTAACAAGTTGTATAATACCTGACTCGAAAGTGGAAATTTGGCACAATGTCTAAAGTTGTCACATGTCATACTAGTACAAAAATGCTTCAGGTGACCTCAACCATGCCTTTAACTACAGAACAATTTTCACCCTTCCATTGCACGTACAATTGCACACATCTTTATTTAAATCTCCTTGTTCGGCATGAGCAGTATTACATACATATACGTGCATAAATTTCCATTAGGATTCTGCCAATCAAACTCAACCGAGACTGTCCTGGTTAAAATTACTCATGATATACTGCAGAACAGATTTGAGGTAAGTTATGCTGTTGCTTGACATGTCAGCTGCTTATAAGATGATTAAATCACGAAATAATATTCAATACCTTAGAAAAAAAACAAAGATGGCATTGTAAAGCATGTTCTTCATTTGTTGAAAAAATCACCCTCCTGGTGGTGAACATTACAGTTGTAGTGACATGAATTGGTCACTACGTAGCATAGCGCTGGTTGCTGACAGAGAAGGGGAATTGCAGTTGCAGCAGCCCTGTCTGTTAGCAGGTCACGTGATAAACCAGAGAGAGGGATGTAGGGCAAAGGTGATAGCGGCGGCACGTGAGGGAGTAGGTTCTAGAAGGGGGCGTGGCCGGGGCGGAGCGAGGCCACGCTGGGAGGATAAAAGGGGACCCCGAGCGAAGGCTCGGGGAGCTTTTGCCTGGAGTGGGATCTCGCCGTGCTGCTGGAGTCTTCGTCGCCGTCTACCTCTTCACCATCTCGGCGTCGTCAATCAGGCAGTCTGCCAGCTGTTCTGACTGGGAGCTATAGTTACCTTTTGTGAAGTGTGAAGGCTGTTAATAAACAGAGTGCCTCCTACTCCTAGTGTCTCTGAGTCAGTCACTGCACAGTTGATGTAATGAAATAAAATACCTAAGCAGAGGTCTCTAGCAGGTATGAAAAATGCTTCAAACTAGGACCTATATTTTATTCAACATTTACTTCCCGACTTTGTGGGTTTGTTTAACACATTTGCCAAGCACCAGACCAAAGGCAGCAACAAACACTACCAAAGTTGTAAATGTTAATTTACCAACTCTAGTGTGGTTTTACTGTTACCCACTTTCACGTCTGTGTTGACATTTATTTTTAAACAGATAACATAAATAATAAACACAGCGAGGAGTGGTAATTAAAGGTTAAATGTTAAAGGGTTGCACTAAAAACATGTTTTAAATTAGAAGAGTACCATAAATCAGTATCTATCCGATATTATGGAAAATTAAGAATCAAATCCGATCGTAGAATTTGCTGCTTGGATTGGCTGATCCTATGTTGTCCTATGAAGCGGATAGACATACGCAAAATATTTTTTACAACAAAATAAACAGCATTTTAACTCTTAGAATCGAAGCCCCAACGTGCTTTAAATGTCGTCAACTGATTTTGATTCCCGGTCACAGCTCATATCAACTGCGAGTGATTCCTGAATCGGTTCCTGCTGTTGCTCCCTCTGCACCAACCTAGGCTGAACATCGTGGTGAATTATGGCCAACCTCCATGACCAATACTGCATGGGGAGGCCTTCATCCAGGAGTAGATTGACTAAGGTCTGTATGTCATTTTAGATTTATAAAAGTAACACCGTACAATCGGCGCAATACAACTCCTCATGTGAGTGATTGTTTGGACCAAACACAAATGGATCCCATCAGAACCAAAACCGCCTACCCTGTCTGGTAGAATAATGGCTTCCTCTAGTGTTAATGTTCAAGAAGGTAAGATATATTTCAACATCCTAACAGCTAAAATAATTGCACATGGTAATGAAGAACACCGGTGAGCCTCAGCAAGCATCAGGAATTTAGTTTCAGTTCTGCAGAGGTGCAATACCTGGGGGGGGGAAACACCCACTAATAAAATACTAAATAAGCGCCCTACATCATTCCTTAACAGCGTACAATATTACAAAAAAGCACAATAAGGAAAAAATGCACAATCCATGTGTAAATTTCACAATACAAATACACTCAAGGTTACTGCCAAGAAAGTAATAACCACATTGCAGAATGTATCAGGTTTATACGGACAGCGGAAGTAGGTTTTGGTACATGAGGCAGCCGAGGTGCTGGTAATGTATATTAATCATGTTATGTAAATCATCGTGTGCCTGACGTATTCATAACAGTATAAATGTATATTTGACCTGCTGTAAGGGTTACTGCATTGTATATCAAATAATAGTATATATCGATTATAACAAAACACGATAAATAATTTTAATTGATGTTAAATATTTTGCATCTATATTTTCTCGCTCTAGTTACAGTCGTGGTATTAGACATAGCGTATACATGTATTCAGTCATAATAAGCTCTGCTACAGCATCACAGAAGAAAGATCTGCTCACTGACACCTCTTGCAGTAAAGAAGAGGGGAGCAATCATACCCTTGCGACAGTTAAAAATGAAGCAGGTGATGCTGTCCACTTTTATTTTAGTTGTTTTTAACGCAGGAATCACTTAACATTTATGATCTATAAAGTGCACTTCCCCACCAGTCGTAAAAGACCTTGTAAAAGAGGGGCGGCCATGTCACGTGCTCACAGTCTTCACGTCCCTCCACTATGTGCAGTTGCAAATTAATATTTTGCCATTACCTAATTCCTGGACTTTCCATGTCGACTTTCAATATGCAAAAAAGATAACAAGGTGTATTCATATGGAACACCCTATTAAGCCGAGTTTTTGCCTATGTTCCCATTATTATACCGCACATTGGCAAAAAAACGTGACTTGGATGAGTTTAAAAAATAGGGCATAGTTTCACTCGAAACTGGAGGAGGAATGAAGTATCACATTCTGATTCAACTAGGCCCATATCTTACATAAAAGGTCCTTGCCTGTAACATCTGGAAGTTCACCAGCATTAATTCAAGCGAGCTTAACTCTGCTCACTATGTCAAACCGATCCAGAATTTGCTCGTAAAAAATCAATGCTGATGAAATGATGTGCCTGCAGAAACCCGTTCGGCTGATTGGTTGTGTAATGCATACAGTACCTTTTATATGTTCTTTCGAAATACAAATATACAATAGAAATGTATTGCCTACTTATTTATTGAGATCTTGATTGGATAACCACCTCAGGAGAAGTCCTCCTCATGTCCTCCCGCTCAGGCTACAGCACTTGAATATCCACTGAAGCTGCAACCAATGTTTTAATGTGTTGATAGTATAAATCAACAAAGATATATCACTTCACAAAACAACAAATATGTTTTCAGTCATCAACTTCCGAGTCTCCCGGACCAAGTATTAACAGTATAATTTGTTTAAGTAGGCAACATCATTCCTGGCTTTAAAATTTGGAAAACCATCAGCACAGCCTATGAAACAAATGCTGCTGTATTGCCAGGTGTAATTGAAATAACAACCCACATATTCTATGGAGACTATTCAGCATAAAATATCTGACTTGTAAAAACAACTAATAATATATGCGCTGTTGTGGAAGATCCTTTGTACGATATAAATAAACATATCCAGAAGGTCGACACTGGTCCAGATTTGGCCTGCTTCCGATGAATGCTGCTGTTAAACATTGATCCAGCATGGAGGAAAGATGGAGTTTGTCAGACTGACTGAGGGAGTAAGTGGTAAAACTGAATACAATTTGACAAGAAGAGAAAGTAGGTCAATAACATGCAATACAATTCTACTGCCTAACAAAGTAGAAATTTTCCCACTTTCTCATTTTCAATACCACCAACCAACCTGCTGGTTCAGAAGCTTGGGGCTCTCACGGTTATGCAGTTCAGTGTTGGACTGCTTCCCTGCTCAACGGAGCACAGGACGGGAGCTCACTCGTCGCTTGTGGCATGTCCACTCTCTCCCAAGGAAAGCCACTATTATGCAGTAGTTATATTTTTACATAAAAGCATTATCCTTTACAACCAGTGGTACGTTTCTCAAGCCACTCACAAACGTAATCCTGCTACTATCACTCTACTTTTTTTTACTGATGCTATATTATGAATTACTGTATACCAACAGCTCATTTTACCACATGACATCGAGCATTCCTTATTCTCATTCTTCAGCCTCCATCACTTGTCCTCCGGTCTGTCAAATCATCTCAAACATATACATATAGTCCTCCATGTCATCATAATGCTGCAGCATAACATTACAGCCCGAGGCCATTGCCATGACTCGAAAATCATACGTTGGTTTTAAGCTGTATGTCAAATTACCTTTAGAACAGTTTAAGGATCATAAGGGTTTATTTTCAATCTATATTTTAGGAGGAGCTTATGAATGACCAAGTATTAATCAAGCATGCCAAGAAATAATGGGTGTATGTTCAAGAAGTTATCATGGCCAGTGCTGTGGGTTCCACCACAGCTTGTCT
>NW_024705088.1:0-76589 GCF_018977255.1 Callorhinchus milii
TTCAATGTTTGATTTACTCACCTCATACACAACATATAAAACCCTCATTGATTGACGAATCGATTTCGTAATCCTCACCCTTTCTCACAAATCAATTCAAGTCTCGTCAACTCCCTGATCTCCTTTTCTGTCTGACCTGCTTACATTGCACAACATTACCCCGCTTTGACTCATTTGGGTTCCCTTCCATATGGTTCTTGTCCCCGTTAGTTCACCATCAGTGACTGTGGTTTGAGACACTTCCCTTCTCAAACTCTGCCTGAATTCCTACACTGAGTTCTCTGGATATATATCTTCAGATTTATCTGTATATCTTCTTCTTTGATGGAGTCAATAGTCACGTCCACAGTCTCTCCTCAGTTTGCTGACAAGACAAACTCCGCTAGTTTTCAACACACAGGGATGCTCAATGCGTGAGAGTTATTTTTATGCAAGCTGTTTTTGCCCCAGAGTTCACACAGGAGCACAGAATAGGAAACTGAAGCAATAATTCTACCTTTTCAAAAAGCATTGCATAAGCAGCAGCTGGATATTTGCATTCAGTCTCTTTTTAGGAAATAAGTGAAGGATTTGGAGAGATGAGAGAAGCTTTACAAGAATGACACCAGGGATGATGGACATTGGTAATGGGGAACGATTGGATAAGTTGCGTCTATTTCCATTTCAGCATAGAAGGTTGGTAAGGGAACTTATAGAAGTATAAAAATATGTAGGATTTTGTAAGAGTGAACAGTGAGAAACTATTTGCACCAATAGAGTATCGCTGTCTTGCGGCCAAAGTTACAAGTTAGTCACAAGAAGAAAGAAATATGGAGCTTTTGTTGATCTTTTTTACTCAGCATGTTGTTGGGATGTGGAATGGGCCGGCTATTGAGGTGATAGATGCATAGCCCGTTTTGGGATTAAAGAGGAAACTGGATACATTTTTCAAGAAAAGTGCCTTAAGATGTGATAAGGATATATTGGACAGTAAAACTGAACACAAATTTTCTTCTAGGGCCAATGTAGACCCTATCGGCCGCATGGATTGCTTTGTGTTGTACAGTTCTCTGGTTTTATTATAACTTCTCCGAATCGAAACTGGTTTCCAATCTGCTGTAATGTTGTATCTTTTAATCCAGATATACTGCTGTTAAAAAGAACTGATTATTTTGTATCTGAAAAATCAAATTGAGCCATATTGCGGGAGCTATATAGCAAAAGCTCCACACCAAATATTCCCAAATATTTTATTCCTGACAAAGTTTACTTCAGATCTTCTACATTCTTGTTATATGGAACAGAGGAATATGATTCCAAAGCACAATAACTGTAATGTGTAATATTTTCTTACGTCAAGACTGATTATTTGTATAAGGTAGTGTTTCAATGTTTACTATGGAAGATAAATGGTTGCACGAAATCATAAAATTCTTGTTTACTTATGTTCTGTTATCGCCACTTCCATTCAATGAAGACGCAACCGTATATGACACATTTTTAATTTTTTAACATAGCAATTTTTATTTGTATAAATTACGTCTTCTGCTTTTATTGCTTCTCGCAGTTAATTTGCTGGCGATTGCGGTCCTGTCACGAGGAAAGTGCGGTCTCTCCAAGTGCATCACTCGCTATTTGGTAGCCATGGCGGCGGCTGATCTCCTGGTTGTCCTTGTGGATGTGTTGCTGAATAAAATAAACAATCTGTATTTCCCATTAAGTATCTTATTCTACACTCCAGTGTGTAGTACGAGAGTTGTGTTGCTTAGTGTCGCTATCCACAGCTCTCTGTGGTTCACTGTGGCATTCACTTTCGATCGTTTTGTAGCCATTTGCTGCCAAATGCTGAAACCAATATATTGCACTGAGAGGATGGCCACAGTGGTTATTGTAACTGTCTATTTTCATCTGCTCACTGATTATTCCCTGCTATTTTGCGTTTGATCCTTATATTATAATTAACAATACTACATGGAATTGCGCTTTCAAAACAAGCTTTCATACCTTGGACACCTGGAAAGCGTTTGAAAGGCTTCACCGTATTGTTGTTCCCATGTTTGGTTTTGCTTTTGTTTGCCTGCTTAACGCTCTGACTATTAGGCACATTATGATGGCCAATAGAGTCCGCAGGAGGCTTCGGCGGTCAGAGAAATGCTGAGAAACAATTGATCCAGAGTTAGTAAACCGAAGAAAATCGGTCATTTTACTCTTCGCCATATCGGGCAGTCTTTACTGCTTTGGTTAACTTTTGTTTCATATTCCTTCAAATGGCAACTTTCCAATTTTAATTATACCGCAATATTTTCAATAATATGCGGTACATAGTGCAAGAAACCGGAATCATGCTTCAAAGGTTGAGTTGCTGTACCAACACCTGCATTTATGCTTTGACTCAGACCAAGTTCAGAGAAGAGCTTCGGAAAGGAATAGTTTATCCATTTCGTATCGTTGCTAAATTCATAAAGTTATGGTAAGACTTGACTTCGCACATCGTAAACTTCAGCAATATCAGTGAATGCATTCACAAAAGGGAAGCCTTATAACATGATGAACCAATCCCATATGCGCTTGTTCTGTCTCAAATAAGAAGGATTTTTATTGTGTATTGAAAGACAAATGTATGTCTAAATGTGCTCTATGCGCTCCTCACGGAAGCGTTGTAAACTTGTTACTCGGAAGCATTTTATTTGTTATGTGAATAAATATTGGGAATAAAATAAAATATGTTGAAATCTGATGAACATCTAAAAAAACAAAAGTTTGGCCCCTTCATGAGTTGCTTTCCATCGAATTTCTTTCAAATAATAATAAGAATCACATTTGATATAAAGTTTTTCACGTCTTCTGGATGTCTCAATGCGCTTCAATGTCAATGTGAGTTGAGATTATATGTATGAGCGAAACGCGGAAGCGATTTGCGCACAGCAGAGTCCCACAAACAGTCGTGTATTGAGTGACCAAATCGATTTGATTTATTTGGAGCGTTATTATCCCGAAAAATATGATTCGCGAATCGTCTACAACCTGATTCCTACTTGCTTCAAGATAAAGAGAGGCGGGTGTGGTTGACGATTGGAAAGAATGTTTGAAGGAATGGGGTTAGGTGTGTGAAAGGGCTTGCGGTGCTGGGTAGGGTTGATGTGGGGTCAATGTGTGGTTGAGGGGCTTGGAGTGGATAAGGATTGGCAGGGGCTTGGTGTGGTTGACGAAGGCGAGGAATTGATTGTGGCTGAGGGTGGGGGCGACTGGTTGTCGGTGAGGGTTTGGGCCTGGGTGGAGGTGAGAATGAGGAAGATGGGTTTGGGCGTAGATGGGGATGAGCTTGTTGTGTGTGATCATGGGGAGGGGCTGAATCCCTTGGTGACATCATCCACAGTCATGGGATCAACTTCCGCACGTATGCGGATGACACCGAACTCTATCTTTCTGCCTCCACCCTCAACTCCAGGACCACTGTTGTCCCGACAGAGTGCCTGTCTGCCCCCAAACTCAACTCCAGGACCACTGCTGTCTCGACAGACTGCCTGTCGGACATCAGGTCCTGGATGAGGGCGAATATCTTACAGCTGAATGTGAACAAGACTGAGGGAGTCTTGATTAGCTCGCGCCAGCGCCTCTACAATTAGGCTCCAGCAGCATCAACCTCATTGGTTGCACACTGCAACTCACCAAGCCAGACAGGAACCCAGGAGACTTGCTCAACACTCAAATGTCTTTTCCCCCCAATTTCAAGCCTTGACCAGATCTCCTTTCCCTCAACTCAGTAACATATCCCGATTCCGCCACTGCCTCACCTCTGAAGACAATGTCATCGGGAAAGCCCCTTCCCCTACTCCCCAGCCCTTCTCCACCCGACTCCAGCTCGAGTCTGAAATGCCGTACTTTTTCAGCGCCTTAGGACGTCATCCAGACGTGAAAGGCGCTACAAAAATGCAATCATGTTTTTGTTGTTTTTGAGGGGGAGGGGTTGGATGTGAGTGAGGATGGAGAGGGGCTGCGTGGGAGTGAGGATGGGGAGGGTCTGATTTTGGTTTTGTGTGCGCAGAAGGGCAACAACAACATATAACAGCAAATCAGAATTGTGAAGCGCCCTTCACGTCGGAAAGACGTCCCAGTGAACCCACTGCGGGGTAACTTATCCCCAGTTTCCTGATTGTCCAACGCTGACATTATTCACGGACTTAATGGGGGGTGGGTTTTTTGATGCCCCCAAGTCCAGGCAGAAACAGGCCTTTCGGCCCAACTGTCTATGCCAGTGTTTGTGGTCCACATGAGTCTCCTCCTAACCCCCTCAACTACGCTTTCACGCAAAACCTTTTACTCCTTTCTCGCTCATGTATCTACGTAACTTTCCCTTAAATATATATATATATAGATATAGAGCACTCGCTTTGCAAGCGAGAGACCCGAGTTCAATTCCAGGCAGAGGGCGAAAGCTTGGGCAAGTTTCCTTACTCCACACAGAGCCTAATAATAATCCCTCCAAAACCAAAAACAATGATAAATTGGTCATTTTCAATCTACGACTGTTTGTGGGACATTGCTGTGCGCAATTGGCTGCCGCGTTCGCCCACAAATATACAGTAAATTCACTTTACAGTATATTCTGTGAAGCGCTTTGGGACGTCCTCCTGACGTGAAAAGCGCTATATCAAATGCAAGGATTATTATTATTATTATTATTATTATTATTATTATATACCCTATTTGCCTGAACAGCTGCTTCTGGCATCTTCCACATGCCTACTACTCTCCGTGTAAAGAAACTGCTTCTAACTTCCTTGCTTGGTCTACTTGTGATTGTTTTACATTGATGGCCACTGGTTTTTGTTACCCCTCGAAGTGGAAATATCATTTATACGTCTACCCTACGTCTAATTCATTTTAAAGACCGCTATCAGTTGAACCTTCGCACTACTCTTTTCAAGATGAAAGAGTCGAGTCCAGTTATGTTCAGCCATTCCTCAGAGGTATAATCTCTCAGGTCTCGGATCTGCCTTGTGAATCACCTTCGCACCATCTTCAGTGACTCTACATCTCATCTATAATGTGGGGACCAGAGCTGCACGAAGTATGATAAATGTGTTCTAATTCTGTATAAGCTTCCACAATTGTTATTAAACATTACTTTTCATCAGCAAAGCTTTGTCAGTTTATACCTCATCAAACGGTCACACATTGAACAACGCTTATATTTGGCGGCTATCAGTGTTTCAAGCAGAGAGGAAACAGTACTCAGGATGAGAATATGCAGAGTCAGACACGCCATTCTGCTGCTAAACAAAGCCACAATAATAACAGAGGCTCTGTATAGATCTACACAACATCCACAATGCGTGCAGTCACTGATGGTAACCATGGTGTTTGTGCTAAGATGTTCACAATGGTGTGAACGCTGAGCTGGTCACTATTGGGTAAGTGCTGAGCTGGTCACTATTGGGTAAGTGCTGAGCTGGTCACTATTGTGTAAGTGCTGAGCTGCTCACCGTGGTGCTCGTGCTGATTTGGTCACCATCGTGTTAGTGCTGAGCTGGTCACCATGTTGTTAGTGCTGAGCTGGTCACTATTGTGTTAGTGCTGAGCTGGTCACCATGTTGTTAGTGTTGAGCTGGTCACTATTGTGTTAGTGCTGAGATGCGCACCGTGGTGCTCGTGCTGATTTGGTCACCATCGTGTTAGTGCTGAGCTGGTCGCCATGGTGCTAGTGCTGAGCTGGTCACCATGGTGTTAGTGCTGAGCTGGTCACCATGTTGTTAATGCTGAGCTGCTCACCATGGTGTTCGTGCTGAGTTGGTCACCATGGTGTTAGAGCTGAGCTGGTCACCATGGTCTTAGTGGTGAGCTGGTCACCATGGTGTTAGTGCTGAGCTGGTCACCATGGTGTTAGTGCTGAGATGGTCAACATGGTGTTTGTGCTGAACTGGTACCATGGTGTTAGTGCTGAGCTGGGCACCATGGTGTTATTGCTGAGTTGGTCACGATGGTGTTTGTGCTGAGCTGCTCACCATGGTGTTAGTGCTGAGTTGGTCACCATGCTGCTCGTGCTGCGCTGGTCAGTATGGTGTTAGTGCTGAGCTGGTCACCATGGTGTTAGTGCTGAGCTGGTGACCATGATGTCAGTGCTGAGCTGCTCACCATGGTGTTAGTGCTGAGCTGGTCACCATGGTGTTAGTACTGAGCTGGACACCATGGTGTTTGTGCTGATCTGGTCACCATGGTGTTAGTGCTAAACTGTTCACTATGGTGTTAGTGCTGAGCTGGTCACCATGGTGGTTGTGCTGAGCTGGTCACCATGGTGGTTGTGCTGAGTAGGCCACCATGGTCTTAGTGCTGAGCTGGTCAGCATGATGCTATTGCTCAGCTGGTCAGCACAGTGTTAGTGCTGAGCTGGTCAACATGGTGTTAGTGATGAGCTGGTGTTACACCATGGTGTTAGTGCAGGGGAAGGGATTGGGTTTGGGTGATGAAGGGGAGGCTCTTAGTGTAATTGAGGAGGGGGTGATCAGCGGGAGGGAATGAGTGTGGTTGATAAGGGGGAGGGGCTGTTTGTGTGTGAGGATGGTAGGCCTTTGTGTGGGCGAGGATGGGAGGAGCTGCGTGTGGATTTGTTTGTGGATGGGGAGGGGCTGCAATGGACGTGGCAACAACAGTTGTGCAGGACAGCTGGGGTTCAACTGGGATAGTGTACACCAATAAATTACACTTATGTAGCGCCCTTCAGGTCGGAAAGACGTCCCAGTTGAACCCCTGCAGGGCTACTTATCCCAAGTGTCCTGTTTGCTCAAAGCTGTCAATAATCACTCTCTGAAATGGGGAGGAATTTAAAATGCCCCCAACTCCAGGCAGATTGAAGAGGCTTTGAGACCTGCAGGACAAGCGCATGTCCAGCAGTTGGCGAGGCCGCACTGTAATTCCTTTAGTGTGTTTACATTACAACACCCCCGTACATTGGCTGACCGCGGTATTACAGCTCCAAGAGTATTCAGTTAAAATATTCTTACGTTTTCAACAAAAGAACAAACAATCTGCGTTTGTTTTGCCGCTTTGACTTCGCATCAAGACTCGGAGCCATAGCTCGAGATTGTTTTATAATAGAAGAATACATTCTCATTCCCTTTGTATCTGTTTACGTAAATAAATAATTCCCCATTTAATCGATGTCATTGATTTTATTACTCATTTACCCGTTCTGGGTATCACCATCTAATTCTAGAGTGTGGTCAGACAGGGAAATCAATTTCTTTCCTCGTCATCTCTCCGGGTGGCTGTTGTTTATTTCAGTATCATAATAGACGAATAAGAGGGGATCTTGCAGAAACCTGTACGATCATCAAAGGGCTTGATCGAGTAGATAGTGGGAGATTGTTTCCCCTGGTTGGAGAAACTAAAACCAATGGTTACAGTCTTAAAATCAGAGGTAGCTCTTTCGCACTGAGTTAAGGAAGAATGTCTTCACTCAAATGGTGTTGAATGTATGGAGCTCACTGCCCAAAGGGCTGTTGACGCTCAGTCCTTGAACATGTTCAAGACTGAAATGGATAGATTTCTTATTGCAAAACGGATTAAGGGATGTGGGGATAAGGCAGAGTTAGGTTATTAGCTGGAGTTAGATTGGAAAATCAGCCATTATTTAAGGGCGGGACAGACTCGAAGGTCCGAATGGCCTACTCCTGCTCCTACGTGTTATGTTATGTTATGTTATGTTATGTTATGTTATGTTATGTTATGTTATGTTATGTTATGTGATGTGATGTGATGTGATGTGATGTGATGTGATGTGATGTTATGTTATGTGATGTGATGTGATGTTATGTGATGTTATGTTATGTTATGTTATGTTATGTTATGTTATGTTATGTTATGTTATGTTACGTTATGTTACGTTACGTTACGTTATGTTATGTTATGTTATGTTATGTTATGTAATGATGTCTTCGAGGCTGCTGCAGATTCCGTCTCCTTTACAGCTTTCTTGTTTTGGTAGGTATTGGCTTGTTATACGCTATCGGTTTCTCTGTCATTTGGCACCGGGAGACTTGGCTTTGCTGACTCTGTTAGACACTGGTGGTTAACGCGGTGAATTTGGCTTTCTCACTGTACGTTTCTCCGTGAGTAGATTTCTTCGTGACCCCTGTCTTCCCCAACGGGGTCGGATTATTTGCCTGGTTGCCCTTTTGTGTTTGCAGGAGACGGTGGCGCTGATGCCCTTGGTCTGGGTCAGGAAACTTTTCTCCGTCTGTCCCTTCAAAGGACTCCTGACGTGGAATTGGTGAGTTACCGTCTTGTAGCCTTTGGCGTCCTGAGCCTTCTTGATGGCGACCACGGACATGCCATTGCGCTGCTCAGCGCTCGCCGCAATCTACACAACTTTATCCAGGAAAGTATACACCAGGCAGGTAATTTTCCGAAGAGTATTTCGCTCTGTGCGAAGCATGTGCTGGTGTTTCCCGGAGTTTGTCACATTTTGGCTGCTCAGTGAGTAACAGACTCCGCCAGGAGCTCCTTATAGTGTCAGCTTACAGGGGAAAGGATTTCTGTTGTTGTGCTAAAATGTTGTTGATCATTAACTGCACCGATATAGATATGCAGAAATGTGTTACGTTGTGAATGAAGTGAAAACGGAACATTCGCAAACATTCGTCAATCCCCCATGAATGACAGTAAAAGGAATAAGCGCAGACAATACAGATCTGACACACACAGTACCAGTAATAAACCAAAATTATACGATTTGTATTCTCTCCACTGAGCTGAACAGATAGAGCTTTGACATCCATTGTCAGGTTACAATGGCAGTGGACATAAGATCACAGTCTCAGACTCACACACGTGCACACACACACACACAAACACATACACAGACACACAAGATCTGCCTCACAAAGTAATACCAAATGCAGACATTACGTGGCGATTCCTCACACAGCGCAAACCTGTGGGTGTGACCCAAGTAGCTCAGTTAGAGGCAGAAAATGTCAACCTGGACTGCAATGGCGACATCACTGGACTGCATTTGAGATATCACTGGAATGTAATGGTGACGTCATTGGTCTGTAATGGTGGAATAGCTGGACTGTAACGGTGATTCAATGAACTGGACTGTAAAAGTGACATGACTGGACTGTAATGGTGACATGACTGTACTGTAATGGTGACATCATTAGACTGCTACTGAGACATCACTGCACCTTAGAATTGACCTGAATGGACTGCAATGCTGACATGAATGGACCTTAATGCTGGCATCACTGGCCTTTAACGGCAACATGACTGGACTCTAATGCTGTCATGATTGGACCCTAATGGTGACTGAGTGTTCTGTAATGCTGACATTACTGGACTACAATGTTGACATTACTGGACTACAATGTTGACATGATTGGACTCTAATTGTGACATGATTTGACGGTAATGGTGACATGACTGAACCCCAATGGTGACTGAGTGTTCTGTAATGCTGACATTACTGGACTACAATGTTGACATTACTGGACTACAATGTTGACACGATTGGACTCTAATTGTGACATGATTTGACGGTAATGGTGACATGATTGGACTGTAATGGTGACATGACTGGATTGCAATGGTGACATGAATGCACTGCAATAGTGACATGACTGGACTGTAATGGTGACTTAAATGGATTATAATTGTGACATGACTGGACGGTAATGGTGACATGACTGGACGGTGATGGTGACATAACTGTACTGTAATGGTGACACGGCTGGACAGTAATGGTGACATGACTGGACTGTAATGGTGACATGACTGGACTGTAATGTGGACATGAATGGACTGCAATTGTGACATGACTGGACTGCAATGGTGACTTAAATGGAATGTAATTGTGACATGACTGGACGGTAATGGTGACATAACTGGACTCTAATGCTGACATTACTGGACAGTAATGGTGACATGACTGGTCTCCAATAATGACATGACGGGAATGTAACGGTGACATGACTGGACTGTAATGGTGACATAACTGGATAGTAATGTTGAAATAACTGGCCTGCAATGGTGGCATGACTGGATTGTAATGGTGACATCACTGGACTGTAATGGAGACATGAATGGACTGTAATGGCGACATGACTCCACTCTAATGGTGACATGACTGGACTCTAATGGTGACATAACTGGTCTGTGATTGTGACATGACTGGACTGTAATGGTGATATATCTGGACTGTAAAAGTGACATGACTGGACTGTAACGGTGACGTTACTGGACTTTAATGGTGACATGACTGGACTGTAATGGTGACATGACTGGACTGATATGGAGAAGGAACCGCAGCGCTTTACAATCGTGGCTGATAGTCAGGAACATGGGGTTCAGGGCAGAGGCGAGAGAGGCCATTCTGCACATGTGTGGACATGGTGGGTGGACATTGTAAAGAACTATCACACACCTGTACTCTATAGCATTTTTAATAGAGGTTGGGGCAGAGAAGAAAAGATCAAGAAATATGCAGTTTTGCTCCAGTATATCGACATTTTACAGTGGTTAATCATTAACTTATTTACATCATGCAGTTTGTGGAACACAACTATAAAACCCAGAATGCCTGGAAATAACTTATGTTGATAGACACTATAGCGACATAAAGTGTATGAAATTATGCGTGGGTTGTGATATGTGAGGGCTGTGGTGCTGCTCTCAAACTATTATGCCTCACCTAACACACACGCTTGTCAAGCTCCAATCCTCGCACTCTCTCTATTCTGAACATAATACTATCTGCTCTTATTCTATCATTAAAACTGTTTTTCTCTGCCCAGGCTAAGCTTACTTTAAAATCTACCACAATCCGTCTACATTGTAACGCTAACCCCTGCGGTAAATGATAGTTCTGGTTTCTATGTGGCGGATCGTGGTACATTATTGGTGTCACGATGCACCGAATCGGGTTACGGGAGTCAAGGATTTGACTCAGAAATGGAGACCTGTAGCTCAGTGGTTAGAGCACTCGCTTTGCAAGCGAGAGACCTGAGTTCAATTCCAGGCAGAGGGCGAAACCTCGGGCAAGTTTCCTTACTCCACACGCACAAAAAANTCCCTCCAAAACCCAAATCAATACTAAATTGGTCATTTTCAATCTACGACTCTTTGTGGGACATTGCTGTGCGTAATTGGCTGCCGCGTTCGCCCACAAATATACAGTCAATTCACTTTACAGGGTGTTCTGAGAAGCGCTTTGGGACGTCCTCCTGACGTGAAAAGCGCTATATCAAATGCAAGGATTATTATTATTATTATTTGCTTATGAGGTGCTTGATGTATAGAGAGAGCAATAGAAATGAACACAATCAGATAAGGATGGTATCACCATTGATGGTATGGGAGCAAGTGTGGTAATGGAGAGGGAAAGGCGACTGCTCCCGTATCCAACACACACAAACACACACGCACACACTCTCACTCACACTGACCCACACACACACATATTGACGTATACATAATAAAACACACAAAAGCACAGACAACGACACACACACACACAAGTACACACACACTAAAACACAAACACTCACCGACCAGCAAACGTTCACTCAAGCAAACACATGCACTGACTTCCTCCATCACAATCACACACACACACACACACTGACCCACACACGCACACACACTCACACACAAACTGGTCTATACACACACTGATCTATACACACACTGATCAGCACAAGCGCAAGCACAATTTCACACATACAGACTGAAAGATACAAAAACGCAGACTCACAAACTGACACAGAAAGTGAAACACACACGCACAGAAACCTACACATGCACATAGACATTTACATGAACTGTTCTACACACTCGCTCACACACTAATCTACGCACGGTCACGCACAGATTCGCAAATACATCTTAAAACATATAAAATCACAGACACAAAGGCACATACATTGACCTACACACTCACTCACACACACACATTGTCACATACCTACTAAAACACAAAAAAAATGGATACACATACGCGTGCATACTTACACACGCTCATACACTGACCAACATACACGCACACACACACACACACATTGGCACATATTTTCTAAAACACACAAAAATACACATGCACTCACACACTGCGAAACAGAAGCACAAACATGAAATTGTACTCAATCACAAAATACACATGAAGAGAAAGATTGACACTCGCCAACTTTTTGTATTAACCGAATCACAACATCTCTCCAAACACTCTAACATCAGATGTTGGACGGACGGTGAATAGGAAAATTTACTTAATCTCTATCCTTCACCTGCACGTTTTGATGGTCAGGTTGGAGTGAGCTTTCCTCTATCTCTGACCCTAACGGGGCTTTGTGCAGACAGTGTGGCGCTTTATAGGTTTCTGTTCATCGATCAGGTTATCAGAGCCGCAAACAACTTTTGCAAATGGAATAATCTAACAATTAGAAGGAAAGGAAAAGTCACCACTTTGCTGAGCTCCTCCCTGAATTTCGTCTGAGTAGCCGCGTAAATACAAGTGTTTGTGCAGGAACTCAAAAGCTGCAGCATGTAACCAGTGTGCAAGGTCATATACATCGGGTCATCAGGGCTTGTAACGTCATATGTTTCAGAAATCCTCCAATACAAGAAATATAGAACATATGTCATCCATAATAATATAAAACTGGTGGAAATAGCAAACAGTAAAACGATGGATTTTTTTCGGTTCTTCATCTCCGGATCACTGTCACTCTTTCCTCTATTCTTGTCGCTAATGCTGTGTCCCCGCAATCTATTGCGGGCTCTACTGGCCACCAGTATGTGCCTGACAGTCAGGGGGTTGAGCAGCAAAATCATAACGAATGGGAGAATTGGGGTTAAAATATAATTAATTGTGTCAAACGCTGCCCAAGTTGGAGAAGTGAAATAGCTTGCTTTAGGTTCACAACCCCACGGTATATCGTTAATTATGTGCTTTGGTTCAACTATAAAACCCCAGGGAATGTTTATCACAACGCACAGCGCACTCAATAGCGCTATAACTGTAACAGAAGTTTTTTCTGAACAATATTTTGTTTTCAGATTTTGGCAACAAATGGCCACATATCGATCAAAGGTGAAAGCCACAGTTAACCAGACAGAGATTGACGTTGTAGAAGCAGCCAGTATTATAAGGAGCGCACAAATAGGTGTGATGGACAGGAATGAATTCGGGAAATGAGGAAGAATTACTCGATAGAAAACCACTGATGTGATAATCACGAACAGATCTGCTGTGGACATGGCCACCAGATAGCGAGAGATACATTTGGAGAGTCCACACCGCCCACGAGACAGGATTACAATCGACACCAGGTTTGCTGGAGAGAGAGAGAGAGACAGAGAAATGCCCATCACAACAATACAACAACTTGCATTTACTTAGCAAGTCGCTTCAATCAATAAAGTATCAAGAAATCGAAAGCAGTGACTCGCTGAATGAAGAACAGTTGACTTTCTCTCCCACCTCAAAATCTAACCTAATGGATTCGATGTGTGATCGCACAAAACCTGACTCGCAAATGCCTGACATGCAAAGGTACCAAAACAGGGAAAGAGAGAGACAGGTATCGATACACGCAGACAGAAAGATACAGAGACAAACAGACAGAGAGAGAGATAGATGCAACAATCACTTGGATTTATATAGAGCCCTTCAAGCGACTTGGAGCACTTGATACGAACTCGTACAGAGATAACGCGCAAGTTAGAGACAGACAATGGCAGAAGCTGTTAGAACAGAAGCAAAGAGAGATATCTTGTCAGGGATTCTATCATTATTTTAAAATTTGTATGATTTTTACATTGCCCGTTTAGAGTCTGTATCGTAACTGAAATGGAGTGAAACTGCATTAAAATGATACAGTTTTAATGCAGGGTTTCTATACTCCTACGGGTTGTGTTTCTCGATCGGAAACACATAAATGTTGCTTGTGCCCTCGAACGCTGTTTCGCTGTGTGTATGTGTGGTCTGTCCCGGACGTAAAAACAGAAAAACAAATTCAGCAGAAATTGTCAATCATTTCTAAACGGATAACAGAAGAGCGATTCACTGACACAGACAGACACAGAGAGACGCAAAAACAATGCGCAAAAAAGAATCATCGTTATCAGAAAGAATGAGAGAGAGAGACCGGTGGAGAAAGAAACACAATCATGGACAGCGTGAGAGAGAGATTCAAAGAGAGAGAGAGAGGGAAACACAAACGCACGCAGCGAGAAACACCCAGACACAGAGAGAGATACACACCCAGATAGAGAAACAGAGACACAGACAGAAAAATATACGCACAGAGACAGAAAGAGGCACAGCAGACAGCACGAGAGAAATACACATGAAGTCATACATAATTACTGAGCAATGCAGTGACAGAGAAATCAGAGAATCACAGCGATAGCGACACGCACGGACTGACAGAGTGTTAAACAGATATACAGAGATGGATTCAGATACAGAGATATCAACTGACAGGGCGAGATACATAGAAAATATCACACAAACAGACAGAGAGATGGAGAGATCCTCATAGACAGACCTACATAGGTAGAGAGAGACACACATATTTATATAGTGTGGGATACAAAACTACATGCAGACAAAGAAAGGTACAGACATACACGCAGACATAGAGAGAGAGAGAGAGAGAGAGAGGGTGAGAGAGAAAGAGCCAGAGAGAGAGAGAGAGAGAGAGAGTAAAAGACAGGCAGAGACACACAGAGGTAGATTTCTCATCGCTGTAGGTATTATAGTTTAACAATTTGGATTATTTTTTACTGCCTATCTACAGGTTGAATTGTTTATCAAATAAAGGTACACAATTCTAAACATATGATTTCTATATAATTCTTACAGGTTATGTTTCGGAAAGACAATCATAAACTGTTGCATATGTGGCTGTCATCCGGCCCTCATTAATTATAAAATTATTAATAATAATTAATAGAAATGCTTGCGTTCGATGCAACGCTTTAACGTTTCGTTGTGAGGTCTAAAATAGGTTCACAAAATAACCTGAAAGTGAATTAACTGTATATTTTGTGGGCGAAATGCGGCAGCCAAACGCACAGAGTTTTACAATTTAAAATTGTGGGTAAATTGCCAGGAAACAACACAGGCCAAAAGCTTCGACTATCACGGTTCGGACCCTCAGCTCAATGTAATGTTGTGGTCTTCAATCCGCAAACTTATAACTGAGAGGTAAGAACACTAATAAATGAGTCAAACGTATGGATAATCATTGGCTAAACCCACAGTTTAAAATAATAAAACCAGTTGCGATTTTTCCCTCTGTGTAATATATAATAATAATAGTAATTTTACTTGCATTTGATATGACACTTTTCACTTGTTATAGACATATCAAAATGCTTCACTTGATATATCCATTTACCGAGCAGTAAGCAGACACCCGGTTGTTAGTCAATTGGTAGTTCACATTTCCTAGGATAATAATCATTAAAATAAACATCTGGCCGCCAAATCCATGGTTGTTTGTGGTATACTGCAAAGCACAAATGGCTGCCGGGTTTAATCTAACTATAAAGACAATTCTCTGTGCACTATATTCTCTGCAGCGCTTTGCGATGTGTGGAATACATACAAAGTGCAATATCAAATATGAGGAATATTATTATTTTTGTAAAGTGACTTGACTGTACATTTGTGGATGAATCGCGGCAGTCAATTCCAAAAAAAAATGTCTCACAGACTCACTTGGATTTTTTGTACGGATTACTATCTCCATTTCGCAACATTTCGCACTCCCGGGAATTGAACCCTGGTCTCTCGCTTGCGATGTTATTGCTCTTACCACCGAGCGACAGGAATCCATTAATATATATATATTAATAGTACGGTACAGACTGACTAACATTTGAGGCATCGCCACCTTTCGGCGTCCAAACATCCCAAAGCATTTGAGTTTACTGAAAAGCCTATTTGCTGGCATTCGCGGCAATTAAAAGCAGACAAACAGATATAAAGTAAATTATGAAGCATATCGCGAAGTTTTTTGCAAGTAGTTGTTGCCCAACAACCTCCAAACAAATCCCCCTTTCTTTTATTGTGCCACAGGATCTTTGATATCTGAAGGATCAAGTAGGACTTTACTTGTTAAATACATATACAAATCGCGGCACCAACAGCAAAGATCAACGGGTCGGGGTCTGCAAACCACATCTTTCTGATTCAGAGGAGAAAGTGCTACCAACTGAGTCAGGCTGCAAACTTTACTGCAAACTAGTCTAACTAACGATTAAGTTAAACAACTTGCCAGAAACTCCAAAGGCAGCGAGAACCGGATAGTAAATGTTTTGTATCCTGTGTATTGGCGCAATCGTCATCTCGAAAGAGAACCGATGGTACCTCGTTTCCGTATAGACAGGAGATCAGAATAACTATGTGAGATTCAAGAGCAAAAAACACAGCCTGATTTATACCAACGTGAACGCTTGACTTAGAAGATTTATTACATGATGTTGAACGAGATTCAGCCATGTGGAAAACATGTACTCTCCCTGAGCGGTGCAACTTCCGTAAATTAATTATTTTTAGCAACTTGTTATGGTATCCATGCGGAAACCTATCACTCTGACACTTGTATACATTATTGACCTGCATGTTATATTTTTTTGATAATTCAGATGACAACGTTTATATTTCTTATTAAGTGAAGAGATTTCCAAATCCGTGTAGATTAATAGCACTATGTTGGTTGTGAGGATGCGTGAGAGAGGGTATGCGAGTGTGTATTGAGACTTTTGTGTGTGAGCCTATAAAAATATAATAATAATCCTTGCAGAGTATGTCTTGACGAAGTATGTGAGCGACGGTGTGTGTGCCTGACACTCTGTGTGTGAAGTGTGTTTCATAGTGTGGGTGAATGTGAGCGATTGCGTGATGTTGTGGAAGAGAGAGGATTATGTTTTACAGTGTGTGTTAGTGTGTACGTGTGAGACTTTGTGTGTGAATGTTTATGCATTAGTGTCCGTGTGCGAGGTGTGTGTTTGAGGATTGTGTGAGGCCTATGTATGTATCTGAGAGTGTTTGTGTCCGATGTTGTGTGAATGTGAGTGAGGGTTTGAGCATGTGAAGTGAGGGGCCACTGGTTTCAGGGGTGTGGTAAAGTGAGCCAGTGAATCTTTGAGGTAAATCTTTACTACGTTCAATCAGCAAGAAAATAAAGAAGAACATTAAGATTGTCAAACACACCCGTTGGTCAAGGAAACACACCCATTTATGCAAAATCTTATCCTGGTCTGACAGAAGCAGGAACTGTCGTCAGCTCAGTATTTTGTACGTCTCCCCGCCTTTGGATCATATGATACTGTCACATTACACTAGGGCCACGAGGAAACTGCGTGTTATTGTGCACATGATGGGGGCTGTACGCGAGGCTAAATTGCGATCTGTAGTCTTGGCTGTGCTGGGTGTCTCATGCTGGATGGAGGATTTGAGCTGGGCTATGTTGGTGGCTGTGAGCTGGGCTATGCTGTGGGCTGTGTGATGTTAAATGATTCGTGTTGTTTGCTGGGCTTTGCTGCAGAATGTGAGCTGGGCTATGCTGTGGGCTGTGTGATGTGAAATGATTCTTGCTGTAAGCTGCGCTATGCTGCAGGCTGTAAGCTGCGCTATGCTGCAGGCTGTGAGCTTGGCTATGCTGATGGCTGTGTCTTGGGCTATGCTGCAGGCTGTGAGCTTGGCTGTGCTGGTTGTTGTGTGCTGGGCTAGGCTACAGGCTCTGAGCTGAGCTATGTTGTTGGCTGTGAGCTGGGCTACGCTATAGGCTGTGTGATGTGAAATGATTCTTGCTGTATGCTGGGCTTTGCGGCAGGCTGTGAGCTGGGGTATGCTGATGGCTGTGTCCTGGGCTATGCTGGGGGCTGTGTGATATGATATGATTGGTGTTGTGTGGTGGACGATGCTGAGGGCTGTGTACTGGGCTATGCTGCAGGCTGAGTGACGTGATATGACTACTGGTGTGTGCTGACATATGATGGGCGGCTCAGTGTTTCCCTGGGTTTGGGCCAGAGACGACCAGATATAATACCGTTTAAATTGACACAATAAAGCAGTGATTGGTTTCTGCTGCATTGTTGGTGCTGGTGTTCACCTGGTTCAGATTAAAAAATAGCGATTCAGTCTCCTTTTTCTGTTGAACATTAATGCTAACGTGAAATTGCTGGAAAAGGGAAGGGCGTTTCTACCAACAAAAATATCGAGATCGAATTGATAATTTGCTTAATAACTGATTGAGGGATATTGATGCCTCTGCTGCAGTCGCCTCCAAAATCCATTGTCATTCCACCGCATTAAATGCTTTACATGAAAAACAAGGTTTATTATTATTATGGTTAAGCACCATGGGATATGCTTAGTAGTGGAATTCGAGATTATCTTGTTGCATTATACAATAACAAGATAACGTAGCTTTCAGTTTAGTTGGCTGCCTCAAAGCAACTAAAGGTTAGCCAAGACATAGAGGAGAATAACAGCTTCTTGAAGGCTACGTGAGTCGGTGGGACATCCACATCCACCCGGCTGTGATCTGGACTCTGAACGCAGGTATATCACCAGATGCAGAATGATTCTGCTCCAGGCGGCAAAAATGTAAGGCATGAAATTCTAGTGACTTCACATAATATTTTTGAATGTCAGCAGATTTGGGAATCACACCACAAGATACTAAGACAAACATTTTTCTCCATTGTTCAATAAAGCATAAAGCAAGCGACAGAAGGCCTGTGATTTCCAAAGAGCCAACGTGGGCAGATAGAGTAGTTGCGATATCAATCAAATGGTTGTCAGTCACCAAAGGGAGAGTCGTGGTCGCTGAGGCTACAGCAAATCGCAGAGATGAGTAAGGAGAATCCTTTAGAGAAGCTGATATGAAAGAGACTTTACTGTGTTTCAAAGAAAACCTTTGAAGAAGTTTGAGACATGTAAGAAGTTGGGTCAAGTAGAAACAATTTTACGTATTAATGTTACTTTTTATTCTTACTCTTATTATTTCGTCCGACAGTTTGAGATAATCAGACAGTTTGAGATAAACAGACAGTTTAAGATGACCAGACAGTTTGAGATGACCAGACAGTTTGAGATGACCAGACAGTGTGAGATGACCAGGCAGTCTGAGATGACCAGGCAGTTTCAGCAGACCAAACAGTGCGAGATGACCAAACAATGTGAGATGACCAGACAGTGTGAGATGACCAGACAGTTTGAGATGACCAGACAATGTGAGATGACCAGACAATGTGAGATGACCAGACAATGTGAGATTACCAGACAATGTGAGATGACCAGACAGTGTGAGATGATCAGAGAGTGTGAGATGACCAGAGAGTGTGAGATGACAAGACAGTGTGAGATGACCAGACAGTGTGAGATGACCAGAGAGTGTGAGATGACCAGAGATTGTGAGATGACCAGACAGTGTGAGATGACCAGACAGTGTGAGATGACCAGAGAGTGTGAGATGACCAGAGAGTGTGAGATGACCAGGTGCTGCTGTTGCTGCTGTTACTGCTGTGGCAGGTGTGATGGGGAACACTGTATGAAAGCTCAGGCTGTGGCTGTGCGGTGTGAGGGCAGGAAACTGATCACTGACTGACTGTACACCATCACAGCTGTTTCCTGACAATTGTGCTCTGAGTTTCCGTCCCACCTGAAGGCCGCCTGACTCCTCCTGTGCGAAGCGTCTTTCCTGACTGCGCTCAGCAAAAAGACTTTACACATAAAAAACAATAACTTGTACAGCTTTTTGCTGATAAACTGTGCTTGACAGTTTTCTGTTCTAAAACATCTGCAAACAAACATTTCATTTAAACTCGCAGTCTTGAATTGCAAGTGACGCAAAGAAACCCAAACAAATATAACAATATAACGAGACTGAGAACTTGCCTGCATTTGTATTAGTTGCTAATTTTATTTATATTATATGTAAGAATACGGCAGAAAGTTGAGATATTTTGACACCGGCTTAACTCTCCCGTGAATGAAAACCCACATCACAAGCTTAGTGAAAGAGTACACACTATTATACTCAGGATAATGAGCCAGTATATCCCTGTTACATTATACCCTGTCATATAAGTGCATTACATGTATATACTATATATTATTAACATGGATCATTTTTCAGATACACTGACACTTTGATTTTCACAATGAGACTGTCGGTAAATACACATTCCTTGGAATGAACAGCCTTGGGAGGCCACATACACAGTCAATTTTGGACGATGGGAAAAGGGAATAAATGATAATCTGTAAGTCAGGACATGAAGTTACATGGAGGCAAAGCGGAGAAATGCAGTCAGAATTACCACAAAAGCCAGAGCAGGTCCAGCGGCCTTGGCGATTCCACAGATACAATAGGAAACATTATCAACTACTGAGCGGAAAACACTATCAATAAAAAGAAACGCATCAATGCAAAAAAAAAAGAAATAATAAAATGACCTTTTTCGCATGCTCTAAATTGTTATTCTTTTCAAATGATGATTATACTTGGCTGATTCCAAATTATGTCAAATGTTACTCTTTCTTCTCCGACACACCACCGAGGCACTGAGACCACCAGGATTGTACTCAGAGTCAACAAATGCAAATGTCATTAAAGTAAGTGTCTTGAATAACAATCATAAATAACAATGATAAAAAATAACGCTATTGCCTGCCGTTTTTCGCTCTCAATATTTACTGTCACTAGTACACTTTTACAGTATATTCTGTGTTGCCTTTTGAGACGCTTCAACGATGCAATTTTATATAAATCCAACGATTATTATATAACTTTAAATTATATTATACTTCACTTTCCTTCAATGCTGGAAGATTTTGTCAATCAGTCGCTCATGGAATCCTTTTCTGCCACATTGTTTGTGAGCCGTTACAGTGATATATATATATATCTGTCGAGTGAGAATGTGTGTTGTCCTTTGATAAGTTTGCTGTAAGATAGAAGTTCTTGTCTTACTAGTCAGTGCCTCCAAATTCAGTGCATTATTATTTTACTTTGAAGGGTAAGAAAGGTTTTTTACCTTTTTTACAAAGGTAAAAAAGTAGGATCTGTTTATTATTACCATATATGTGAAGCTCTCAGTGTGGAATGGATGGTTTTAAGCAAATATCAGCAAGGTAGGTGTAGTCAGCTGTGCACATTATTTGCAGGCATGTTCCTGATGTGAAATGTGCTATGAAATAGTATATTGTTTCGCATTTTAAGTCTCCCTTCATTTCCAACTGACATCTTAATCCTTCATTCCCTAAGTCCATCTCCCTCTGAGCCTGCTGATGTGCTAATGAGTGATCAAACAGAAAGAAATATTCCATCTTGATGCACCGCAAAGCAATTTTATTAAATATGTGTATTCGCCTCCAAAATAAATTACACGATTCTGTGGTTTCATTAACTTGTTGGCTGATTCTGGGACATTGCTGTGAACAAATTAGCTGCCGCGTTTTCCCCAAAATAACCTCGTCTTTTAAAAGTACATCTTGAAAATTGCTTTCAGACGTTTTCCTGGTGTGACAACTGCAATATCAAAAGTGGGAATGGCTATTGGTCTTATTATTGACAGGTACATTTTGCCGCTCATCCCTGAAGGGCCCCACTTCACCTCCCACAGGCGGGTAAAGGAGACAGAGAACTGGGAAGTGAGTGCATCAAGGTGTTTGAGGCAAAAGCAAAGGGAAGAAATTAAATCAACTGTACGAGAAAGATTCTGTGGACCGAGACGGAGGGTAATCTGGACACCACCTGGATTACGAGAGCTTTCAAGAGATCAGTGGAGAGTTCAGGTCGTGTCTTCAATAACCCTTTCTTGACTGTTATCTTTTTTTATTCGTCGGTGATGAACCAAGAGCAGGACAATAATTACCGGAAACAACGTGATCACCAGGATGAGGCGGGCAACGTTGGCAATTCCCTGAGTAGTCAAGTAACCTGTGAAAAAGACACAGATACATCACTGGTCAGTGACTGAATCATGATTATAGGAGTGGCCGACGTATCTCTGGTCAGCCGGATATCTATATAGCACGGCGATGAGCTTCCACTTGTGGACAGGTAAAAACGACTGAAGTAAATGCACTTTTGTAGAGAAGCACTGACACCACAGCCATCACCTCTGCTGGATAGTAACACGGTTCAACATATTGGCACATGGATGTTTGGCTCTGGCTGGAATGCAAAGCAGCGTGTCAGGTGAACTCCTGATCAACAAATCAAAAAGAAGATTACAACAACTGCACCCAACATTTATATCGCTCCCTTCACAGAGGATAGCGCCTGATAGCGCTGCACAGAGAACCGTTGTTTGCCAACCACGGGAGAGCCGGAGGGAAATGTGAACATAGGAGCAGCCAAAGAGGTAAAACCACAAATAAGATTATGGACAGACAAAGGTGGTTAAGCAGAAGGATTAGAGGAAGGAACTCAGGGGATACGGGGCACAGTACCACAACCTCTTAAGTGGAATCATAGCGAAATATAATGTTGCAAAAACCGAAGGTGGTCATTTCGTCCTTCGCGCCTTCCGCGAAGAGTTTTTGAAGAGCAACCAACCAGTCCCAATGACCTGCTCTTACCTCGTAGACCTGCATTATTTTTCTTTTTCAAGTACTTATCTAGTGCTGCCGTGAAAGCTGTTGTCGAATTTGTTTCCACCACACTTTAGGCAGTGCATTCCTACCAACTCCCTGTATCAAAACAATTCTCCTCATCTCCCGTCTGCTTCTTTTGTCAACTATTTAAATCTCTGCTCTAAGAAGAACAGCTTCTCCAGTCTCCCAACGTAATTAAGTTCTTCAACCTGATGAATGTCCTCAGTACCCTCCACGAGGCGACAAGTCACTAGCATTCTTCATAATGTGTGGTGACAATAATTGGAAACATTAAAACAGCTGAAACCTCACGAACTGTTACCAGAGGTTCGAAAGAAGCTACTTACTCTTGCATTTTAAATTTATCAACCCTAGTATAATGTATGCTTCTTTATGGATGCTTCGCCACCTGCTCCACCACCTAAAATGAATTGCTTATGTGCACCCAGGTCTCTCTGTACCTGCACCCCCTTGAGAACTGCAACATTTCTTGTTTATTGCATCTCCCCATTCCTCTTCTGAAAATGCATTGCTTCCCGCTGCTCTGCATTAGCTACTTCCATGTGTCTGCCCATTTCACCATTCTGTCGGTATCCTCCTGCAGTCTGCTGTCATCCTCCTTCATTTTTGCAACACTTCCAAATTCTGTGTCATCTGCAAACTTCAAAATGTTGCATTTATAGCCAAGTATAGTTCCTTAATATACTCAAAAAATTGAGACTCGTAACGTGTCCTGGGGGACACAGCCGCATACTTTATTCCAGCCTGAAACAGTTCACTGTTACACTCTGCTGTCTGTCTTCGGCCAATTTTAGATCCGTGTTTCCATACACTTCCCTTAAACTCATGGCCTTCAGTGCTGCCAATCAGACTGTTTTGGCACGTTCAGTAACGCATTTTGAAAGTCGACGTACAAAAGAACAACTAAATTTCCTTCATCAACCCTCCCTGTTACATGAACAACTCAACCGAATGCAACTATTGATTATAATAACAAATAGGGGTGAGTCGTGCAGTGGTGGGTTGTGGTAAGGGGCGGAGGTGGGGTGGGTGAGAGGGAAAGATGGACTTGGAATATCAGAAACGAATAACCCCTGATTGGACCCTAGTCCCGTTACTGAGCCAGGCAGTTACGACTATCAAGTTGTACTCACTGTTATTGGCATAAAAGCCCAGGCTGAGCCATGGCCAGGACCTGGAAGGGCAGACAAATCAATACGGGCAGAGAGTAATTCTTCTCATCTCCTGTCCGTGATGAAAACCAGCGGGAGCGATGGACGCCCATCGCTCCATCTCAATGACATGTTTTATGCGTTTAGCAAGAAAAAACACTTTACTTTAGCGTTTACCTCAACTCAAATCCTGGCTTTTGGCACTCACCGAAATACAAGCATCAACACTGTATATGATACAAGAGGGTCTCGAGCTTAGCAAGTGGGGGAAAACGTAGACGGAGGTGGGGGAGAGACGTGGAGAGTTGGGATAGAGTGGGAGTGGGGAATGGTGGTGTAGAGACAGAGGAGGGGATGGGAGAGTGGCGCAGTAAAGGTGGGAGAGGGGAAGAGGGTGACAGATCACAACCAGGCAATACAAAAAAGATTTAAGCAGCAAGAGATTCACCTGTGGGAAATGAGATGGTGGAAATCGCTGCCTGAAGCTAGGATGGAATCAGATATTGTAGATTCATTGAGACCTTCACATGAGCGAGAGTGGACTAAGAGTTTTCAATTGCGTGGGACTGTAGGATGGAATGACGAAGAGGGGATTAGAACATTTGGGCGTTGTTTAGTGGATGGGATGGAGAAATAATTGGCGTGGGAGTAACAGAGGTTGAATGAGGCAATAAGTGTGTGGGAGCGTTTCATGGTATGTGAGGGTATGAGTATATGTGACGGATTGTGGAAAGCTTCTGGGAGGGAGAGTGGGTGCGGCAGGCTGTGTGTGGGAGGCAACGAAATACTCAGCGGGAAGTGGGAAGGGAGGAATGGGGACTGACTCGTGTCACAAAGACAGTGAAAGAAGATAATTATTTGAAAGGCAAAGTTTCCGGAGAGAAAGAGTAAGAGAGAAAGCGAGAGGAGACAAGTGGGAGAGTGGGATTGAATCGGATAGCTCTTTTCAAAGAAACGACACAAATATGATGGACTGAATGTCCTCCTGCCATGCTAATAATTCTGTGATTCTATAAAGGAGTGGGAGGTTGGGGCGGAGGCGTGCTGTGATCGCGGTGAATAGACAATAGGGGGCAGTAAGTTACCATTGGTTGGCGAGGGTGCAGGCTCTCGCTCTTACCCCGCACAGAGATTGCCAATCGATCGCTCTCTGGTGATGTGATCTCTCGTCCCTCTATGTGTGCAGTATATTTACACCAGTAATTTCCTGCACTGATGTCCGATTGGGTGAATGTGATCGATTGGTTATTTTCTGGAGCTGGTTGTGATGAGATAAACTCGCCGTCTCTATACAGAGAGAAATTGCTGCCAGGATATTTGCCAGAACATGAGATCACAGCACTTTCCCCTTCTACAAACACCCGTGAATCTGGCTTCAGGGAAATAGTGGGTTTCGGGAGCGGATCTGGAATTAAAACACAGTAACGATTATCTCACAAAGAATCGCTCTGTGACAGAGACACTGCTCAGTTCAGAGTAAAGGTGAGCATTTCCTTGTTTCACAGCCTGGAGGAGGCGTAATTACGAGCGGAAAGTTTTGAGGGGCAAGTTCGGGACGGATTACAGCAAGTGTTTCTCTTCACAGAGGGAGGGGAGCAACGGCTGATAGCGCAGGAGCCAGGGAACGCCATGGGGCCAGCGACTGTACAACAAAGAGCTCCAGCTTGGGACGTTAGAACGGGACTTTAATCTGAACAGCTCGTTTGATCTTCAGGCGTATATTAAACAACAGAATAAAATCAGAACCAAAAGATGAAACAGAGAATTCAGGAGCATCGATTCCTCAATGAGGTAATGAGATTTTGGAGCTCATAACCTCAATGTAGGATTGAATCAGATAGTCTACAGACGTTCAAGATGTAGAGAGACCTTCTCATCAGTGACAAGAGAATACTGGTTTTTGAAGGGAGAGACGGATGGATTGAGGGAGAGGCGAATAGAAGCTATTGGAGGGTACCAAGGGGTGTGAGTTAGGAACAGACGTTGTGGAAGTAACAGAGTTTGTGGTAGGCAATAGGGATGTGGGATGATATCAAGGTGTAAGTGGGTATCAGGTTGTGGGACAGAGGCTACGGAGCGAGCAGCGGAGTTGGATTGAATCGGCTAGCTGTTTTCGAAGAGCCGGCATAGGGTCGAGAGGCCGAATGGCCTCCTTCTGTGCTGTATACGTCTATAATTATATAGAGTAAAGTGAGGATGCTCGCTCTGATCGCAGTGATTCGACACAAGGGGACAGTGAATACCAATTGATGAGAGAGTTCAAGATCTCGCTCTTAACCCACAAAGTGATTCCCACTCGTTCGCTATCTGGTGATGTGAGCTCGCGTGCGTCTATATGTTTAGCGTATTTACACCAATAATTTCCTGCACTGATCTCCGATGGGCCGAATGTTGCCGTGTTGTTATTCTCAGGAGCCGACTGTGATGAGATCAACTTTCCTTCTCTGTATAAAGAGAAATTACTGCCTGGATACTTTCCAGAACATGAGATCTCATGCTTTCCCCTCTCACAAACACCCGGGAATCTGGCTTCAGGGAAATGGTGGGTTTCTGGAGCGGTTCTGGAATTAAAGTAAATATAATCTCACAAACACTCGCTCCGTGACATGAAAACAGTTCAGTTCAGACGAAAACTGTCTATTTGCTTATTTCTCAGCCTGAAGGAATCATCATGAAGACTGGGAGAGGCACGGGTTATGCGAGAGTTTCAGGACTGGCCCGAGCATATGTTTCTTTGAAGCTCGGGAGGGGTCA
This sequence comes from Callorhinchus milii, assembly GCF_018977255.1. Classification (NCBI taxonomy): domain Eukaryota; kingdom Metazoa; phylum Chordata; class Chondrichthyes; order Chimaeriformes; family Callorhinchidae; genus Callorhinchus; species Callorhinchus milii. Next base: position 26,524 of record NW_024705088.1, read on the forward strand.
ACGGCTGGCACTGGGGTGGCCATGGAGGGCAGTGAGGCCGTTGCCTGATGTACCACAAAGCTATAGCCACGGACGTGTGACCGGGAATACAGACAGAAACTCTCAACTGACCTTCAGACGTATTTAAATAACAGGATACGATCACACCCAGGGGATCAAACAGAAAAATGTAGGAGCAACGACTTCACACAGTGGAGTGAGATTGTGGGAAGCATTGACTGAAGCGGGATTGGAATCAGACATTATAAACACATTCAAGAGGTAGCAAGACTTTCATAGGAGGGAGAGGAGATTAAAAGGTGTGGAAGGGAGTGAGGCTGTGGCAGAGTCAGTTTTGGGGAAAAATAGAGGGTGGGGATGGAAGGAATAGAATGTACGTCCGGATGAGGAATAGAAGTAATGAAAGGTTCGGGAATAGGAAGTGTGAAATGAATTAAGGGGGAATGTGAGGAATTGAAGGAGACTTGTGTCATTGAGCGTTTGGTACATGTGTTAGGATGGGTGGGGATGCGGGATGGGGGACAGTGGTAGCTGGAGCGTGGATCTGTGATCAAGGCTACTATAAACCAGCGGCAACGAACGGCCACTTAACAGATTAGTAAGAGAAACACAGACAGGTTATTATGTGAAATCTTACTCCCATCTTACCCCACAAATAGATTCCCACTCGTTTGCTCTCTGAGGATGTGAACTCTCGTCCGTCTATAAGTGTCGTATATTTACAAGTACAATTTCCTGCACTGAAATCCGATACGGCGAAATTTGCCGTTTGGATGTTTTCCGAAGCTGTCCGTGATGGGAAAAACTTGCCGTCTATATATAAAGGGAATATGCTGCCTGGATAATTCCCAGAACATGAGATCTGAGCGCTTTCCCCCCNTCACAAAGAACCTGGAATCTGGCTTCAGGGAAATGATGGCTTTCTGAAGTGGACGTGAAATTAAAACACAGTAAAGGTAGTCTCACAAACACTCACTCTGATCTGTTCTGTGACAGTGAACATCAGTGCCTACAATAAGGCCAGCACCACCCTGTGAGACTGTTTCTGTCTGAGGTTTAATATGAGGCAGAAATGTTGGTTGTTGCAACTACGTGTCTTGATTTCACGCTGCAGTTCTTCCGTATAGAAACATTTTTTGATGTTTGGGTCAGTCTTTCTGTGAGCTCTGAGTCAGCGTTAGCTCGGAGTCAGTGTTAGTTCGGAGTCAGTATCTATGTGAGCTGAGGGTCAGTGTGAGATCGGGGTTAATGCGAAGTCAGAGTTAGATGTAAAATGACACATAAACCATATTTTGATTTTGGGGTCAGCCTTTCTCTGAGCTCCGTGTCAGTGTGAGTTGGGAGTCAATGTGAGCTCGGGGGGGTCAGTTTAAGCTCGGGGCCAGCAGGAACTCGTGGTCAACGTGAGCTCCGATACCAATATGTGCTTGGGGTCTGTGTGAGCTCGGACTCCGTGTGAGCTTTTGCTATTGTGACTTCGGTCTCAGTGTTAGGTGTGACTCAGTGTGAGCTCGGGGTCAGTGAGAGCTCGAGGGTCAGTGTGAGCCGGGTTGCAGTATAAGCCGGACGGTCAGTGTAAGATGGGGGNTCAGTGTAGCGTGTGCTCGGGCTCCGTTTGAGCTCGAGGTCAATTGAGCTCAGGGTCGCTGTGAGTTCGGGGACAGTTTGAGCTCCTGATCGGCGAGAGCTCGAGGGTCAGACTCAGTTGGGTGTCATTGTGAACTCGATTCTGTATAAGCTGGGCGTCAGTGTGAACTCGATCTCAATCGATCTTAACTCATGGTTAGTTGTGAGCTCAGCGTCAGTGTGAGCTCGGCGTCAGTGTGAGCTCGGCATCAGTTTGAGCTTGGGGTCAGTGTGAGTTCGGGGTCAGTGTGAGCTCAGGATGATTGTGAGCTCGGGGTCAGTGTGAGCTCGGGGTCAGTGTCAGCTGGAGTTGCGTGTAGCCTTGACTGCCTGTTCAGGTAGTGGTAACAAATCTCATGACGATATTCAATAACGGAAGGGATTCTTTTCCTGGTGACTTTGCCAACAATCCCCAAATTAAAATTCCATTGGGCCTACTCCCCCACCCCACCCGACCCATATCAATGGAACGTTGTTGTAGTTGTGATCTACAACTGAACAGAATATGCCTCCGTCCAGTCCGTGTCCGCAGTCAGGCCGACCAAACACAGGCCCCAATCCTTGTCCAAAGCGAGCGTCACCTGAGCCTGTTACAGCAAATCCACATCCCAAATAATTGCAAATATCTCCAGCAATCTTCATGCTCGCGGTGTCTCCACAGAGTGTCCCCCAAGTGTCATTGCTGTACAGATCTACTCTCCCCGCACACCGGCTCTCTCCATTCACAAGTCTGCGGGGCTTAACTCCTGCCATGTACGTACAATACACTTTCCACAGCCGCAACTTCAAACATATTTACAATCAACAACATCTGTACCATCACAAACTGCGGAGGTGTGACACTGCGTTAGCAGAGTAGTTGTGGCACTGGTTCAGCAGCGGAGGTGCGAAAATCGGTTAGAAGAGGATGTGTGACAAGGGGTTAACCGAGGACGTGTCACATTGGTTTAAGAGTGAAGCTGTGACACTGGGTAGGCCTTAGAATACACTAGAATATACAGCACAGAAACAGTCCATTCGGCACAACTGGTCTATGCCGTTGATCACACCCTGATTTCACTCTTCTGTGTTCCCCACGGCCTGTGAATACCTCGCGTTTTAACACCACCCCACGTGTGTTCACACCCCTGTGCTCTCCCCTGTGCTGTTCCCACTTTGGCTCAACCAACTTGTCCTCAACTAGCTTGTGCTCTTACACAACTTGCTCTTAACCCCTGCCCTGAACTCCACTGTGCCTACGCTTCCTGTTTGCACACTCTCTTCTCACCCTCCTGTATTAGCGCTCCGTAATCTTCCGTTTGATCACCCCACCCGAAGCCCATTTGTTGTTACTCAACAAGGTTCTGAATCCCCACTGCTCTTTCACGCTTTACCTTCTATTGCCATTACACTGACATCCTATTCTCAACCCCAAGCCCCCTCCACCCACCCCCACCCCACCGTCTGCAACTCCTGGTTCTCCCCCCTGTGTACTGCCCCAGTGTTCCCCAATGCGCTCACCCGATGCTCAACGTATCTTTCTCAAACCGCTGTGATCACTCCCAATGTATTTCGCACCCCGGTGCTCTCAGCATACCCCTGTTCTCAATCCCTGTGCTCAGCCCCACTGTACTCATTTCCATCTCTACTCATCGTCTGTAAACATTTCTCTTCAGATCCTCTCTCGCTTTCCACTCCGCCATGTTCTCCCACTTCCCTGTTCTTGGACACCAAGTGCTCAATCTTATTGCGTTCAGCCCCCTGTGCACACACCCACCGAACTCACCACACACGTGCTCAAACCCCGGCTATGCACACACGTCTTCTGCTGAACCCCTATTGTGCTCACCCTCTGTCTGCTCAAACTTTGTTTATCACCGCCTTGTGAAACTCCTGTGATTTCGACTCTGTGCTACTCCAACTTGTGCTTATCCTCCTGTGCTTCCCACCATTTGCTTGTCACCCATATGACCACTCCCTCATTAGCTCTCTTGTGTTGCCCATTGCCCTGTGATTAACTCCCGTGTATGCAGCACCCGACTTGTGCTCATACCGCTATCTTCTCCGCCTGTGCTCGCCTCCACTTGTACTTAATCCTCCACCTTCTGCTCTTAAACTGCGCGCTGTTTCCACCGACTGTCCTCAACCCCAATATGACCTCACCCAGTCTTTAGAACCCAACGTGCACACTCCCTCTTTGTTTCGCTTCACGTGGCTCTGCTCCCCGCCTTTCCTCACCCACGTCTGCTCGCCCTTTCGTGCCCTCCAAGTGCTCCCCCTCTGCTCACCCCTTCCTTTTGCTCTACATTCTGCTCAAGCCAACTCTTCTTATCTATACTCTGCTCCACTTCCCCTGTACACTTCCATCCTGTGCTCACACCTACCCATGTGCAGTAACCCTGTAGTCGACTCAATGTGTTTAACCCCTGTTCTTCCCGGTGTGCTCCCCACCACATACGCATTCCCCGATTATCACCTCCTGTGCTCCCCAAATTGTTTGAACCAGCTACACTCTCGGCCTCAAATTCCCATGCTCTAAACCCAGCTGTGCCGATCGCCCTGCTGCACACCGCATCGCCCCGTGCTCTGCTTGCACCTCTCCTCATCACTCTGTGCTCAGCCCCACTGTACTCAACTCCATTTGCACTCCAACCCTTTATTCACCCACCACTCTCCTCCCAACTTTCTGCTACCTCTTCCCGGGCTCAGATTCGGTGCTCACCCCTCTTTTGTTCAGTCCCCTGTGCTAAAACCCACACTGGCTCAATCCACTAGCGTGCGCACCTTCCTCGTACTCTTTCCACTGTATTCGCCACACCTATGCTCAACTCCGCTTTCTGCTCTCCCCTCCGGGCGCTCAATACATCCACTCTCTGCCTTTGTGCTCACCCCACTCGAGTTAAGAAAAANGGATCCCCTACTGTGCTCACGCTGATTGCGCTCAGATACTGAGATCACAATCATTTGCGCTGACACTGTTCTCAGACCTCCTTTGCTCACCACGCTTCATGTGCACAACTGTGCCCCACGTGTGCACTTCAATGAGCTTACCCCTGTGTACTCCACTTCCTGTGCTAAACAAGCCTGTTCTCAAAGCCCTCTGCTTATTCCCCCACGCGCTCAACGAACCATGCTTATCCAACACATACTCACACCCAATATACTCAAAGCACTCTCCTCAGCACACATGTTTCTCGGCCCTCTGTGATCACCCCAAGCCCCGTGTGCCTGGTCCGCCTGAGCTCAACAAACCTTGTGCTCAAATCTGTGCTATCGCTCAATGTATTCAAACCTGACCTGCAAAACCATATGCTGATATTATGCGCTCAATCCCTTTCTGCTCACAAAATGCGCTCCCTGCCATTTTTCTCCCACTGTGCTCAGACTCCCTGTGTTCACGCATCCTGCACTCAATTCCATTTCGCGCACTCGGTTGTGCTCACCCGCAATGCTCAGCCCCCTGTGCTCAACTCTCACAAACACCCATTGCTCACAACTCGCACACAACCCGAGCACGTGGTTATTCTCAGAGACACACTAATTTAACTGAGAAAATGACGCCGGCACCATTGGAATTGGATTCGGAAAATTTATCCCAGGGCTATGAGCGCAACCTCTCCTCTCAGATTTAATAATAAATTAACATATTGTGGGACACAATCTTTAACAGTGTTCCTCGATCCGTAGTTTACCGAAAACATGAGAAAAGAAAAATGATCGAAGACTGAAATATTTACCTGAACAGATGACGCCGGCATCATAGGAGTGTGGCCAGGAATAGCCAACCCAGGGCTGTGACTGACAATCCCTCAGAGTAGACTCACTCCCTCTGCAACGAACACCCCACGTCACAACGGGACCTGAGCCTTCGCCAAAGTGAGCGTCTCCTGATGCTGACAGCGCGGCTCCACAGCCCAACTCCTTACACACCACTGCCGCGTCCGCCATATCCCAACCACTGTCACCAGAGCCAAAGCCATCCACTGTGCCCCATTGTCCATCGTGGTAAACCTCCACTCTCCCGGCACACGGGCTGCCGCCATTCACCAGCCTCAAAACATCTGCCAAAAGAAAAAAAAACATCTGCCTCACAAACACTGTAAGACATCACACAGAGTATTGAACGCAATCCAGAATAATACAGTACAAGATTCAATTCACCTTGGGAGGCTTTCTGGACGGTAAACAATACAAGAACAATAATAATCGTTATAATGGGTTCAATGGCTGTTAGCTACATGCAGTCCAAAACCCGTGTATCAGCATTAATATTAACAATTTATTCCACCGCTAGATTTAAGGGTTGCAGCTGCGTTTGGAACAGAAGGATAGAGCTTTTATGTTATTATACTTAATATTATATAATTATACTTTAAATAAGATTATTATAATTTGCATAAAGATAGGAGAGTACTCCAAATTTATGTCAGTGCTTTGCTACAGAATACATTAATGCGCATGTGTTACTGACAAAATGGTGTGTAATTTCTCTCTGTTGCTAATTCATTGCGGAATATTATCCACACATCATATTTTGGAGCATCATTAAATATTTTTATGTGTAGCTCATAAAGGATAGGCATTGCCCACGACTCTGAAACAAACAAGAGATTCACGACGAGGTAAAAATCGTTCTACAACAATTGTTTATTGCGCTTTGGCAGATACACAGCTGCAGATATTGTTGTTTTATTATTGCATTAATATATCGCTTTCCTTGTTTGAATGTATGTGTATGTGTGTATGGGCGTGTGGGGGAGGACCGGACGTATATAATATACCATCACACACAACACGAACGAACCCAGGCAGAGACAATAGCACAACCCCAACTCCGGTAAAGCACCTCCCCCCGAGGACACAGACACCACACACAGCACCAGAGCACAGCCACACCCCAAGGCACAGACCCCATCGTCCGTGCGCAGTCGTTACAATACAAAACAGAAGATCTCCCCTATGGTACAGCAACCGTGCACAGGGAACAACCAAACCCCCAGGGTACACAGACCCCACACAAGGAATCCCCACCCCAGCTGAAGGCAAATCCAGACAAAGACCGCTCTCCCTGGTACAAACCTCTCCCAGGTAACAGCAAATACTCCACATCCGATAGCTGCTTCTCAGGCACATCGGTGCCCTCCTCCGGCACAGCGCTCTTTCCCCTGCCCTACCAACGAGGGCACAGCTTCCCCACTAGGTGCAGCGATCTTGAACTCCTGCAGAAACCCCACACCTGCCCCCGGTAGAGCCCTCACAGACAAAACAAACCAAGGGCCCACTGACCCCTCCCCACTGTATAGACCCCACAACAGGTTCATGCCTAATCCTGGTCACAAGCCCCCACAATGGTACAGCCCCCACAGGAACAGCCACCCACCCAGTGTACAGAGATGCCTCAGAGGACAGTCCCTCCACACAGCACCGAACCCGACACTGTGCGATGGATAGACAGCTGAACTCCAAAGTTACAGCCCACTACCAGTCACAGACCATCCCCAGGGCACAATACTCCCTGCCAGAATCCCACACCGACACAGCCATCCCCGGAAACAGCTGCTGCCCCAGAGCACAGCTGCCAATCAAGGTACAGCCTCCCCAACGTGTACAGCCTCCTCCAGGGCAAAAGCCCTCCACGCCCTTTTGCTCAAACCCCTTGTGTCCTTACTCATCCTGTGTACAACAACCCTTTGCTTACCCAACCTGTTTACACACCCATCGGCTCACACCTCTGTGCTCCCACCCATACTTACCCCATACACCCCGCGTCGGGGAGCGGCGGCAGGACAGCGCGGGGAGGAGCCTGGGCCTACTGACCCAGGTACTTAAACTCGACGCCGGAGCGAGTTCAGCCCCGGGGGGGAGGGGGAGGTGTGGGGGCGGAGCGGGGGAACTGCTGACGTCATAGATTAGTTTTCAGGTACGTGCGCGCGCAACAACAAAAACATAAAACCCTCTGCGCCCCCCCCCAGGGCTCACATCAGAGCCCACTATGGTCCTGTTGGGTTCGCTGCCCCAATCTACGGGATAATGCCATCCACCTGACCGCTCGCTCCCGGTCCCCGCGTGCGCACTATGGCTGCCGCTTTGACCCGAGCCCCCTCACCCCCTCCCTCCCACAACCTCCTCTCTCCCCCCCAAACCCTCCCCCCTCTGCATCTCTCCCGCTCTCTCCTCCTCTCTCTCCGTCCCTCTCTTCTATCCCCACTTGACCCTCCCACAACCTCCCTCTGCTCCAGTCTGGGAATCCTCCGCCGGGCTCACCGTGGCACTCGGCGTTGGCTGTCCAGCAGCAGCCACACCGACTGCCCCATTCCCCACCACACTCGCCACCCACCCCGGACACAGACCCGGGGAGCCAACCTCTCCTCCCTTATCCCCATTCCCCCCACCCCTGCCTCACAACCTGGACACCCTTCCGCTCCCACACACCCTTCTGTCAACCGCTCCCTCCACATCGGACTGCAAAATGTCCGCTCCCTCTGCAACAAGGCCCTGGTCATCAACGATCTCATCCTTGATGAGAGCGTTGATGTCATGGCCTTGACTGAAACGTGACTCAACCCAGGCGACACCTTCCCCATCACGGAGGCCACGCCACCCGGCTACACCTCCCACCACATCCCCCGCCCCAACCGCCGTGGCGGTGGTGTTGCCCTTATCTCAAGGACACCACTTGCCCTATCCCCCTACTCCACTGGCTCTTTCCCCTCCTTTGAGCACCTCACCCTCTCCCACCCCTCATTCCTCTCCCTTAAAATCCTCCTCCTCTACCGGCCCCCTAAAACCTCTCCCACCTTCATCTCTGACATTTCAACACTCCTCACATCTCTTTGCCTCTGCTCGATCGCCTCATCATCCTGGGCGACTTTAACCTACACTTCACCCCCTCCTGCTCCATCTCCACAGACTTCTCTTCCCTGCTCTCCTCACTCAACCTCTCCTTACACATAAACTCCCCCACTCACAGTCACGGCCACCCACTCGATTTGGTGATCACCCGGGGCCTCAGTGTCTCGGATGTCACTATTACCGACAAGGCCATCTCTGACCACTACTTCATCTCCTTCACCACCTCCACCCCCTCCCCACCTCCACCAGACCCACCACCATCTTCTACCGCCCTTGGAAGAAGTTACCCCCACAATCCCTAACCGATGCCTTGGAGTCCTCTGAACTCCTCTCCCTCTGGCCTTCAACCCTCACCGACCCCTCTTCTCCTCTCTCCCTCCTCCACAATACCCTCTCCTCCACACTCGATACTCTTGCCCCCATCACTTCCCGCACTGTCTCCTACTCCCGCTCCTCCCCCTGGTACACCACCCACCTCCGCTCACTGAAAAGCCAGGTGCGGGCTGCTGAACGCACCTGTGTCAAATCTGGCCTAACGGTCCACCGACAAATCTGGCTGGACCTCCTCAAAATTTACCGCTCCACTCTAGCCTCGGCCAAGTCGTCCTTCTACTCCAGGATAATCCTGGAGGCGAAGAACAACCCCAGGCTACTGTTTTCCACCACAACCCGACTCCTCCGTCCCCCCGCCACCCCGCGCAGGTCATCTCCTCCAACCTTCACTGCGAGGAGATGCTGGATTTCCTTGAATCCAAGATCAAGGGAATCCGCTCCGCGGTCACTTCCCCTCCAACTTCCACCCACCCCCCACCCCTTCCCTCCCACACTCCGACTCCTACCCATCCTCCCCTACACACCTTCGTACCCGTTTCCCCACCCTCTGTCACTGAACTCATCCTATCCCTAAAACCAACCACCTGCTCCCTTGACCCCATCCCCACTCCACTCCTTATCTCCCAGCTCCACTTTCTTGCCCCACATATCACTGACATCATCAACCTGTCCCTCTCCTCTGGCTCTGTCCCCATTCCATTAAAAACTGCCATCATCACGCCCACCCTGAAAAAACCCTCCCTTGATGCGTCGCAGCTATCAAGCTACCGGCCCATCTCCAACCTCCCCTTTCTCTCCAAGGTCTTGGAAAGAGTTTTCGCCTCCCAACTGCGCTCTATCCTTTCCACCCATTCTCTTTTCGAACCCCTTCAGTCAGGTTTCCGTGCTGCCCATAGCACAGAAACTGCCCTGGTCAAGGTCACCAATGATATCCTGACCATCTGTGACCAGGGCTCCCTCTGCCTCCTCGTCCTCCTCGACCTATCGGCAGCATTCGATACGGTCGACCACGCTATCCTACTCCACCGCTTGTCCTCCCACCTCAACCTTCAAGGCACTGTACCTTTCTCACCGTCTTCACTTTGTCTCAACGAATGGCTTCTCCTGCACCGCCCGTACTGTCTCATGTGGTGTCCCTCAGGCTCTGTCCTCGGTCCCCTCCTCTTCACCCTCTATATGCTCCCCCTCGGTGACATCATCCGCAGACATGGAGTTGACTTCCACATGTATGCGGATGACACCCAACTCTACCTTTCCTCCTCTACTCTCAACTCCACGACCACCGAAGTCCTGACAGCTGCCTGTCCGACATCGAGTCCTGGACGAGAGACAACTTTCTTCAGCTCAACGTGCGAAAAACCGAGGCCCTCCTGATTGGCTCACGTCAGCGCCTCCGCACCTCAGGCGCTGACACCATCAGCATCCAAGGCTGCACTCTCCACCTCTCAAAGCCAATCAGGAACCTCGACGTTTTGTTCGACCCTGAGCTGTCCTTTCTCCCTCATATCTGCGCCACAACTGGCACCGCCTTCCATCACCTTCGGAACATCGCCAGACTACGGCATTACCTCACCCCTCACGCTGCTGAAACCCTGGTCCACGCCTTTGTCACTTCAAGGCTGGACTATGGGAACTCTCTCCTCGCCGGCCTTCCCGCCACCTCCCTCCACAAGCTGCAGGTCATTCAGAACTCTGCAGCTCGTTTACTGTCCCGCACCAGACACCGCGACCACATCACTCCCACCCTCGCTCGCCTCCACTGGCTCCCCATCCCCCAGAGGATTGATTTCAAGATCCTCATCCTCACCTACAAGGCCATTCACGGCCTCGCTCCCTCCTACCTCTCCGACCTACTATCCCCCTACCTACCTGCCCGTACCCTCCGTTCCTCTGGCTCTGGTCTGCTCAACGTCCCCCGCCCCAACCGCCCTACCATCGGTGGACGGGCCTTCAGCCTCTCAGCCCCGAGGCTCTGGAACTCCATCCCCCAGTGCCTTCGCCGCTTCCTCCCTTTCCTTCTTCAAGGCCGGTCTCAATACCTTTCTCTTTGACCGTGACTTCAGCTCCCCTCTCGACTCTCTTCCCCCTCCTCGCTCCCTCTCTTCCCTCCCCTCACCCTGACCATTTCCCCCCTCCTCGCTCCCTCCCTTCCCTCACCCTGACCATTTCCCCCCTGCTCGGGTCATGACCCAACTGTGCAGCGCCTTGGGACGTCCTCCTGACGTGAAAGGCGCTTTATAAATGGAATCTTGTTGTTGTTGTTGTACGTAGACTTTCAAAATGCGTTAGTTAAGGTGCCAAAACAGTCTGATTGGCAGCATTGAAGGCCATAGGTTTAAGGGAAGTGTATGGAAACATGGATCTAACATTGGCTGGAAGCAGACCGCAGTGGGTAATAGTGAACTGTTTTCAGGCTGGAAGAAAGTATACAGTTGTGTCCCCCAGGATACGTTACTAGTCTTAATGTTTTTNGAATATATTAACGATCTATACTTGGCTATATACGAAACATTTTAAAGTTCGCAGCTGACTCAGAATTTGGAAGTGTTGCAAACATAAAGGAGGATGGAGCAAACTGCAGGAGGATACCGACAGAATGGTGAAATGGGCAGACACATGGAAGTAGCTAATGCGGAGCAGTGGGAAGCGATTCATTTTCAGAAGAGGAATGAGGAGATGCAATAAACAATAATTGTGGCAGTTCTCAAGGGGGTGCAGATGCACAGAGACCTGGGTGCACATAAGCAATTCATTGTAGGTGCCGGAACAGGTTGGCGAAGCATCTAAAAACAAGCATACATTATACTTGGGTTGATAAGTTTAAAATGCAAGAGTAAGTAACTTCTGTAGAACATCTGGTAACAGTTCGTGAGGTGTCAACTGGTTTAAAGTTTTCAATTATTATCACCACACATTATGAAGAATGCTAGAGACTTGTCGCCTTGTGGAGGGTGCTGAGGACATTCATCAGGATGAAGGACTTAATTACGTTGAGAGACTGGAAAAGCTGTTCTTCTTAGAGAAGTGATTTAGAATGATTTACAGAAACAGCAGTAGAGGCATGAGGAGGATTGTTTTGATCCAGGGAGTTGGTAGGAATGCACTGCCTAAAGTGTGGTGGAAACAGATTCGACAACAGCTTTCAAAGCAGCACGAGATAAGTACTTAAAAATGAAAAATAATGCAGGTCTACGATGTAAGATCGTGTCATTGGAACGGTTCGGTTGCTCTTCAAAAACTCTTCGCCATACGCGCGAAGTGCCAAATGACCACCTTCTGTATTGCAACATTATATTCTCTATGATTCCACATAAGAGGTTGTGATACTATGCACCGTATCCCCTGAGTTCCTTCCTTTAATCCTTCTTCTTAGCCACCCTTTGTCTGTCCATAATCTCATTTGTTGTTTTACCTCTTTGGCTGCTCCTATGTTCACATTTCCCTCCGGCTCTCCCGTGGTTGGCAAACAACGGTTCTCTGTGCAGCGCTACCAGGCGCTATCCTCTGTGAAGGGACCGATATAAATGTTGGGTGCTGTTGTTGTAATCGTCCTTTTGATTTGTTAATCAAGAGATAACTTTGCACGCTGCTTTGCATTCCAGCCAGAATCAAACATCCATGTGCCAATATGTTGAACCATATTAATATCCAGCAGAGGTGATGGCTGTGGTATCTGTGCTTCTCTACAAAAGGGCAATTATGTCAGTCGGTTTTACCTGTCCACAAGTGGAAACTCATCGCCGAGCTATATAGATGTCCGGCTGACCAAAAATACGTCAGCCACTCGAATAATCATGATTCAGTCACTGACCAGTGTTGTATCTGTGTCTTTTTCACAGGTTACTTGACTACTCAGGGAATTGCGAACGTCGTCCGCCTCATCCTGGTTCTCGCGTTGTTTCCGGTAATTATTGTCGAGCTCGTGGTTCAACATCGACGAATAAAAAAGGATAACAGTCAAGAAAGGGTTAGTGAAGACACGACCTGAACTCTCCACTGATCTCTTGAAAGCTCTCGTAATCCAGCTGGTGTCCGGATTACGCTCCGTTTTAGTCCACATAATCTTTCTCTTACTGTTGATTTAATTTCTTCCCTTTGCTTTTGCCTCAAACACCTTGATGCACTCACTTCCCAGTTTTCCGTCTCCTTTATCCTCCTGTGAGAGTTGAAGTGGGCCCCTTCAGGGATGAGCGGCAAAATGCACCTGCCAGTGATAAGACCATTAGCCATTTCCACATTTGATATTGCAGTTGTCACACCAGGAAAACGTCTGAAAGCGCTTTCCAAGATGTACTGTTGAAAGACGAGGTTATTTGGGGGTAAACGCGGCAGCTAATTTGTGCACAGCAATGACCCAGAATCAGCCAACAAGTTAACGAAACCGAAGTATCGTGTGATTTATTTTGTAGGCGAACACACCTATGAAATTAAATTGCTTTGCAGTGGATAAAGATGGAATATTTATTTCTATTTGATCGTTTATTAGCACATCAACAGATGTCAGAGGGAGATGGATTTAGGGAATAAACGATTAAGGTGTCAGTTGGAAATGAAGGGAGATTTAAAATGCCAAACAATATACTATTTCATAGCACATTTCACATCAGCAACATGCCTGCAAATGATGTGCACAGCTGACTACACCTACCTTGGCGCTACTTGATTAAAACCATCATTCCACACTGATAGTTTCAAATATATGGTAATAATGTCCTGTAGTGGAGTCCTGTAGCTCAGTGGTTAGACCACTCGCTTTGCAAGCGAGAGACCTGAGTTCAATTCCAGGCAGAGGGCGAAACCTTGGGCAAGTTTCCTTACTCCACACAGAGCCTAATAATAATCCCTCCAAAACCAAAAACAATAATAAATTGGTCATTTTCAATCTACGACTGTTTGTGGGCCATTGCTGTGCGCAATTGGCTGCCGCGTTCGCCCACAAATATACAGTCAATTCAATTTACAGTCTACTCTGTGAAGTGCTTTGGGACGTCCTCCCGACGTGAAAAGCGCTATATCAAAATGCAAGGATTATTATTATTATTAATAATAATAATACACAGATCCTACTTTTTTACCTTTGCTATAAAGCCTTTCTTACCCGGAGAATTTCTCAAAGGGCTTCACAGAATGTACTGTTAAGTGTAGTGACTGTGAGTTTTTGTGTGATTGCCGCAGCTACTTTGTGCAGAAGGCTGACAACATGTGGACCTTTCCTTGTGTGTGGAATGGAATCGGTGCTCTCTGACAGTGATGCTCCCTGGTCAGCTGTGCTTGGCATTAGAATGACACATAGTAGGAATATATTTGTGCTTTTGATAAGCTTTGCTCAAATTAAATATGTAGTTGTAATTATTTTAATATTTTAACGTTTTTTATTCTGTTAAACTGACTACTGTGCTGTTTTGGTGTGCATTTTACATATAATAGGGATGATCTGACATGAACTCTTTTGTGGCTTTGCTCAAAAATGAAAGTCTGCTACTCAATTAATTACGTTATAAATCTGTAAAATCTTTGAAGTGAAATAAAGTTTTTTCTGCAGCTCATGGCCTTCCTGAGCCTGTGTTTTCCAGCGAGGTTTTAATAACAATTCAGTGACGTTTCCTTGACTGATATTTGTTGTCCTTCCGTTGCTTGGTTGGATATGTTTGTGGGAAGAAGGAATGTAGCAGCAGATATTTTGGAAGAAAAGTGGAAAAANCAAACAAGGAAACGGTGTTAATGGTGAAAAGAGATGACTTGGGGGTTGAGTTGTTATTAAGGAAGATCCCTTATCTTCTGTTCTTGCTGATGTGCTCCAATAAGGAGGAAAGTTTTGTTGGATGGTATCCGTTGTGCAAAAATCAAGAGCAATGCGTCTGATTGTTTTGTTGTAAATTGGGTTGATTGGAAAGGGGAAAACGCTGTATGTGTGTGTGACAATGACTTGTCTCAAGTTGAACATCCTTTAGTGAGAAGGAGAAGACAATACAGACCGAATGGCAACATTCCCTTTCTATATAATAATGTTCTTAATACAGGGCCTACACTCCATCAATTTGATTATCTCGGTGTTCGATAGCTGAAAATTAATAGCTTCTGAAGTTTCACCTCCTCTCCTATCACCTAAGCATTAATATTTCTGTCCTTACGTATTCGAGATCCTACCTCTCACACCATCTCCAGTTTGTCTGCACAAGTTGCTTCTTCTGGTGCCCTCACACAGTCTGGTGCAACGCTCTTGAGGGCTCTGTCCTCGGTGGTCTTCTATTAAACTTATTCGTGCTCGTTGTTGATAGCAGGTGGCATATTTGGTAGTAGAGGGTCATGCTACAGTATTGTTTCAGACAGAAACAATTGCTGCACAAATTGCTAAAAGACACCTCCTCAATTCCTGTTCACAGTCTCACTGCCAACGTACCGAGATGTTAAATGAACTATCCATAAGTTTCCTGACGCCACACGCCTAATAATAATCCCTCCAAAAAAACAAAAGAAGGGCAAAATTGGTCATTTTCAATCTACGACCGTTTGTGGGACATTGCAGTGCGCAATTGGCTGCCGCGTTCGCCCACAAATGCACAATCAATTCACTTTACAATGTGTTCTGTGAAACGCCTTGGGACGTACTCTCCAGGTGAAAAGCGCTATATCAAATGCAAGGATTATTATGATTATTATCGGGCAATCTGCCTGCCCACTCTCTGTAACTCAATCCCAGAGTACCCTCAAGCCCAACGTGAGGGGCGACTTGTTAATGCAAATTGTTGTTGTTGTTTTTGAAACCAGGACCAGCTCCATCGCACATCTCTTTCATGGGCCGTATCAAGACATTCCTCAATCACCACGCTCTTGTTTATCTTTGTCTTTCCCCCTCACTTGGCAAATACCGCATCCTCCGGTCTCAATATTCCATGTTCAAATGTGTGAGTGTTAATTGTTTTTACTTTATACAATTCCATGCACTACCCCGCGTGAATAATAATAATCCTTGCATTTGATATAGCGCATTTCGCGTCGGGTGGACGTCCCAAAGCGCTTCACAGAACACACTGTAAAGCGAATTGACTGTATATTTGTGGGCGAACGCGGCAGCCAATTGCGCACAGCAATGTCCCACAAACAGTCGTAGATTTTAAATGACCAATTTATTATTGTTTGTGGTTTTTGGAGGGATTATTATTAGGCTCTGTGTGGAGTAAGGAAACTTGCCCGAGGTTTCACCCTCTGCCTGGAATTGAACTCAGGTCTCTCACTTGCAAAGCGAGTGCTTTAACACTGAGCTACAGGACTCCACGTATGTAGTTTGATAGAAGCAAATGATAGATGCAAAAAACCTTGACTTTCCAGCGCCCCGGGACGTCTTTCCGACGTGAAGGGCACGATAAAAGGATGTAATTTGTTTATTTTGTTGCTCCATTTGTTCTTCTTGAGCTTCCTGTAAAATATTTTCCATTATGTTGCTCCTCTCTTTCTTTTTTTATTTCATTCTTCGATGAATTTTTATGTATTTTGCGAGTAACTTCTTTTCAATTCACAATAACAAATCTAATCCAAGTGTGACACTTGCAAATCTCAAGTGGATACGTTAACTTGTTTGTTCATATGTCTGGAAATAATTGTACTCATGATGCAAGATGTAGTTTCATGTCCCTATAAGTACAAATTTAATTCAGTGTGACGGCAGTGTGTTCATTGAAGTCTCTGCCTTGAGCAACAATATGTAATACAGAGCATGGAATATCCAACGTTGTACACAGTAATTGCTATTTACTACCCCATTCTTGCAGCGATTGGAATTCCTGGTAAGTCTATTTGGTCGCAATTATCAGCAATGGTCAACAGTTTACTGCATTGGGTGACAGAAGACATTTTGTAAAGTGACATATCAGGTTACTCATGTTTGTTAAGAAATATATATGTGTCGAAAAAAAAGATGATAAGAATATTTTGGACAGTAAAACCGAATACAAATTTTCTTCTAGGGGCCAGTACAGACCCTCTCAGCTGCATGGATTGCTTTGTGTTGTACAGTTCTCTGGTTTTATGAAAGCTTCTCTGAATCGAAATTGCTTTCCTATCTGCTATAATGTTTGTAGCATTTAATCCAGATATACCGTTGTTAAAAAGAACTGATTAATTTTGTATCTGAAAAATCAAATTGAGCCATATTGCGGCAGCTATATATTAAAAGCTCCACACCAAATAATTCCCAAAATATTTTATTCCTGACAAAGCTTACTTCAGATCTGCTACATTCTTGCTATGTGCAACAGAGGAATATAATTGCAAAGCACAATAACCGTAGTGGGTAATACTATTTTACGTCAAGATTGATTATTTGTATAAGGTAGTGTTTCAATGTTTACTATGGAAGATAAATGGTTGCACGAAATTATGAAATTCTTGTTTGCTTATGTTCTGTTATCGCCACTTCCATTCAGTGAAAATGCAAACGTATAAGACACATCTTTAAATTTTTAACATAGCAATTTTTATTTGTATAAGTAACGTTTTCTGCTTTTATTGCATCTCGCAGTTAATTTGCTGGCGATTGCGGTCCTGTCACGAGGAAAGTGCGGTCTCTCCAAGTGCATCACCCGCTATTTGGTAGCCATGGCAGCGGCTGATCTCCTGGTTGTCCTTGTAGATGTGTTGCTGAATAAAATAAACAATCTGTATTTCCCATTAAATATCTTATTCTACACTCCAGTGTGTAGTATTAAAATTGTACTGATGAGTGTCGCTATCCACAGCTCTCTGTGGTTCACTGTGGCTTTCACTTTTGATCGTTTTGTAGCCATTTGCTGCCAAAAGCTGAAACCAATATATTGCACTGAGAGAGTAGCCACAGTGGTTATTGTAACTCTGTCTATTTTCATCTGGTCACTGAGCATTCCCTGCTATTTTATGTTTGATCCCTATATTATAATTAACAACATCCCATGGTACTGCGTCATCAAAACAAGCTTTCATACCTTGGACACCTGGAAAGCGTTTGAAAGGCTTCAACGTATTGTTGTTCCCATGTTTGGTTTTGCTTTCGTTTGCCTGTTTAACGCTCTGACTGTCAGGCACATTATGATGGCCAATAGAGTCCGCAGGAGGCTACTGGGTCAGAGAAATGCTGAGAAAGCAAGTGATCCAGAGTTAGAAAACCGAAGAAAATCCGTCATTTTACTCTTCGCCATATCGGGTAGTCTTATACTGCTTTGGTTAACTTTTGTTTCATATTCCTTCAAATGGCAACTTTCCAATTTTAATTACACCGCAGCATTTGTCATTAATAAGCGGTACATAGTGCAAGAAACCGGAATCATGCTTCAAAGGTTGAGTTGCTGTACCAACACCTGCATTTATGCTTTGACTCAGACCAAGTTCAGAGAAGAGCTTCGGAAAGGAATACTTTATCCATTCCATATCGTTGCTAAATTCATAAAGTTATGGTAAGACTTGACTTCGCACATAGTAGAACTTCAGAAATATCAGTGAATGCATTCACAAAAAGGGAAGCCTTTTAACATGATGAAACGATCCGCATTATGCACTTTTTCCGTCTAAATAAGAAGGGATATTTTATTGTGTGTTGAAAGACAAAATGTCACAAATATGTTATGAAATATGTTTGAGTGTGCACAATGTGCTCTATTCCACGGAAGCGTTGTAAACTTGTTACTCAGAAGCATTTTATTTGTTGTGTGAATAAATATTGGGAATAAAATAAAATATGTTGAAATCTGATGAACATCTAAAAAGAAAAACAGTTCGGCCCATTCATGAGTTGCTTTCCATCGAATTTCTTTCAAATAATAATAAGAATCACATTTGATATAACGTTTTTCACGTCTTCTGGATGTCTCAATGCGCTTCAATGTCAATGTGAGTTGAGATTATATGTATGAGCGAAACGCGGAAGCGATTTGCGCACAGCAGAGTCCCACAAACAGTCGTGTATTGAGTGACCAAATCGATTTTCTTTATTTGGAGCCGTTATTATCCCGAAAAATATGTTTCCCGAATCGTCTAGCAACCTGATTCCTACTTGCTTCTATATAAAGAGAGGTAGGGTGTGGTTGACGATGGAAAAAATGTTTGACGGGATGGGGTTAGGTGTGTGAAAGGGCGTGTGGTGCTGGGTAGGGTTGATGTGGGGTCAAGGTGTGGTTGAGGGGCTTGGAGTGGGTAAGGATTGGCAGGGGCTTGGTGTGGTTGACGAAGGCGAGGAATTGATTGTGGCTGAGGGTGGGGGCGACTGGTTGTCGGTGAGGGTGTGGGGCTGGGTGGAGGTGAGAATGAGGAAGGGTAGGTGCGGTTTTGGATTGAGAGAATCTGGGCGTACTTTGGTTGAGGAATGGGAGGGTCTCAATATCGGTGAAGGTGGGAGTGCTGGGTGAGGATTTAAGGAGAAAGAGGAGCGGCTGGGTATGGGAGCGTAGGTTGAGGAGTTGGGATTGGGCGTAGATGGGGATGGGCTTGTTGGGTGTGATCATGGGGAGGGGCTGAATCCCTTGGTGACATCATCCACAGACATGGGATCAACTTCCGCACGTATGCGGATGACACCGAACTCTATCTTTCTGCCTCCATCCTCAACTCCAGGACCACTGCTGTCTCGACAGACTGCCTATCGGACATCAAGTCCTGGATGAATTTCTTACAGCTGAATGTGAACAAGACTGAGGCAGTCTTGATTAGCTCGCACCAGCGCCTCTACGACTTAGGCTCCAGCAGCATCAACCTCATTGGTTGCACACTACAACTCACCAAGCCAGGCAGGAAACTAGGTGACTTGCTCAGCACTCAAATGTCTTTCCCCCCCCCAAATTCAAGCCATGACCAGATCTGCTTTTCCTCAACTCAGTAACATATCCCGACTCCGCCACTGCCTCACCTCTCAAGACAATGTCATTGGGAAAACCCCTTTCACTCCCCGCAGCCCTTCCCAACTCGAATCCATCTCGAGTCTGAAATGCCGTACTTTGTCCCGCGCCTTGGGACGTCATCCAGACGTGAAAGGCGCTACAAAAATGCAATCATGTTGTTGTTGTTTTTGAGGGGGAGGGGTTGGATGTGAGTGAGGATGGAGAGGGGCTGCGTGTGAGTGAGGATGGGGGGGGGTCTAATTTGGGTTTCGTGTGCGCAGAAGGGCAACAACAACGTATAACAACAAATTAGAATTGTGTAGCGCCTTTTACGTCGGAAGACGTAACAATTGAACCTCCTGCGGGTAACTTATCCCCAGTTTCCTGGTTGCCCAAAGCTGACATTATTCACGCACTGAATGGGGGGGGGGTGGTATTTTTGATGCCCCCAACTCCAGGCAGAAAAAGGCCTTTCGGCCCAACTGTCTATGAGAGTCCTCCTAACCCCCTCAACTACGCTTTCAAGCAAAACCTTTTACTTCATTCTCGCTCATGTACCTATGTAACTTTCCCTTAAATGTATATATCTTATTTGCCTGAACAGCTGCTTCTGGCACCATGTTGCACATGCCCACTACTCTCCGTGTAAATAAACTGCTTCTATTTGTTTTGTGATTGTTTTACATTGATGGCCGTTGGTTTTTGTCACCCTTCGAATTGG
The DNA here is from genome assembly GCF_018977255.1 of Callorhinchus milii. Lineage (NCBI taxonomy): Eukaryota > Metazoa > Chordata > Chondrichthyes > Chimaeriformes > Callorhinchidae > Callorhinchus > Callorhinchus milii. Next base: position 46,876 of record NW_024705088.1, read on the forward strand.
AAATATCATTCCTACGTCTAACCTACGTCTAATTCATTTTAAAGACCGCTATCAGTTCAACCTTCGCTCTACTCTTTTCAAGAGAAAAGAGTCGAGTCCAGATATCTTCAGCCATTCCTCATAGGTATAACCTCTCAGCTCTCGGATCTGCCTTGTGAATCTCCTTCGCACCATCTCCAGTGCCTCTACATCTCTTCTATAATGTGGGGACCAGAGCTGCACGAAGTATTATAAACGTGTTCTAATTAGGTATACGCTTGCATAATTGTTATTAAACATTACTTATCATAAGCAAAGGTTTGTCAGTTTGTACTTCATCAAACGGTCACCCATTAAACAACGGATGAGAATGTGCAGAGTCAGACACGCCATCCTGATGGTAAACAAAGCCACAATAATAACAGAGGCTCTGTATAGATCTACACTACATCCACAATGCGTGTAGTTACTGATGGTAACCATGGTGTTTGTACTAAGCTGTTCACAATGGTGTGAACGCTGAGCTGGTCACCATGGTGTTAGTGCTGAGCTGCTCACCATGGTGTTCGTGCTTAGTTGGTCACCATCGTGTTAGTGCTGAGCTGGTCACCATGTGGTTATTGCTGAGCTGGTCACCATACGTGTCAGTGCTGATATGGTCACCATGGTGTTAGTGCTGAGATGGTCTCCAAGGTATTATTGCTGAGCTGGGCACCATGGGGTTAGTGCTGAGCTGGTCCCCATAATGTTAGTGCTCAGTTGGTCACCATGTTGTTGGTGCTGAGTTTGTCGCGGTCAATGCCTTGATTCACATTCACATGAAAAACAGTGCAGTGGAGAGTCTTATTTGTTAAACTTAGAGTTCTGCTGTCGAAGAACAACATTACAGCTCTTTTTTTAAAAAAATTGAAAAGCAAAAGGGTGAATTTGTTTTGAAAACTATTACATTTTCTATTTCTGTCATATGTTGCTGTGAAGAGTAAAGGGAGCTCATCCCTCATCAATCCCAGCTCCCATTTCTATCTTCCTGGACCTTGTCATGTTTTATTTTGAGATGTTGATGAGTTTTATGCGAAGTAAACTGTAGACATTGCTCAGAACACGACATGTCAATAAATTGTGCAATACGATTATCGTCAACCTGTCACAACTGATGTACTGAACGCAAGTAACTTTTGTTTACAATACTGTGAAGGAAAATTTTCAGTTTAGTAAACTATCCATTGTTCTCGTCTCCACCACGCCTCTTCCACAGATTTCCACCGTCCATTACCATTATACATGTAGAAAAATTCCTCCAGGCAGTGGCACAACAATAATATGGGGAAGCAATATTCATAATCGGCAGGATTCGAACCTTTGCGGGAAGCTTTCCAATGAATTTCAAGTCCATCGCCTTAACCACTCGGCCACGACTACAGACAAACTACTAAAAGACTCATCTGGAGAAAGTCGTGCCAGCATCTGATTGCTTTATTAATATTTCCCTAATTATAATTGTGATTTGATTCCTTGCATTTGAAATAGTGGCATAGTATGTTACCGCATTGTCGAGACAACTCCAAGAAATTCATCAGACCTTTGTAAACCGACAGGTGTTGCGATGAGTTATTTCTGGTGGAATCTCCGCACCAATCTGCCCACAACAAGCAGCCGTAACTTGAATGTCCATTTTTATCCTTGCAATTTTTGGCCACAAGAAAAAACTATAAAGTTGATTCGCACGAACGCCCACTAGACGGTGCTTCATTTGTCAGCTTTGCGGTATTAGCTGTTTATCCTCCAGCAATTCCCTCGTCATATTCTGCGGAATTAGCTAAACTGGCCGTGTGCATTCGGAAGATACAATTTAATAGCAATTGTTTCATCATATTCCTGAATTTCAGGAATTTCGTGAAAGAGTTGGATGGAAGAGATGTTGAGTTTTATTCATTTCTCAACAGTAATGAATTCACAGAACTTTCCGTCGTGTTGCGGTTATCACGTTCGCCTCGCAAGCGAAAGGTCCCAGATTTGAAACCTGGCGGGAACATTTATTGAACTCTTATTATAAAAAATCTTGCTTGAGTATTGATGAAAACACAACCTTTCAATTAAATTAGTTGCAGCCGGATAATAGACAGACACTATGCAAATAATTGCCATGTTGTAAAGCTGGAAACAGATAAAGATATCAGGCAACAACGAAACATGAAACATTGTTTCAGCTGATGAACTGAATTCCGTTGTTGTTGCAGTTCTGAAGCATATGATGTAATATAATCATCTGAACAGTTGGTTCCCGTTTGACCTCAACTTCTCGAATGATTGCAGAATCGATTCCATTGATTTGAAAGCAATAAAATGACAAGACTGACTACCTGTTGCGCTAAACATATTCGCCTGTTAACATGACATATCACTTTAGAGTATGGCAATCACAATCAGATTGGACAATTGTTTTCTCATTCAACAGCAGCAACTTTAAGACAATATAGAGCAAATTAAGTTGGACCTGATATTCCAGGGGACTTTGGAGGTGGGCGATAATGTTTTACATGGAGAAGTGGGCGATTAGCTTTTACATGGAGAATGACGGCAGATAAAGAATGATTCACGTGGGGTAACCGAGATTGGTTTCGCATCAATCCTCGTGACTGAAAGTCGCAAACGTTAGTGACACTTAAAAAACGGGAAACGAAGAGATGATCAGTGTTAACTGAGCTCAGAAGGTGGGCAGAATCAAACACGAAAGTGCAGTTTCACCGTTCAAACACACGATTATGTGGAGCCCAGAGGAGATGTTGTGTGAATCATGGAACCCGGCATTTAATCTACGTTAGACAAGTTTCACTGCAGTTTCACTGCCTCAATTTATTATGCTTTTTTTCTGGTAACATATAATCAGATGTTACCATGCTCACATTTAGCTTGGAAAGAAGAAACTGAGATAGTTTGCATGAATAACAACATATTAATTTTAAACTTTATGACATCCGATTGGTGTAGTTTAAAAAGTGAGCGAACCATTGTATGTACTCCCTTCCTCCCCCCACTCACACCACCAAAACAAAAAGACGAAGTAATGCCCAAAGAGGGACTTGATCCCTCGACCTACTGATTGGCTTCAAATTGATCACTTTAAAATTCTGATGTTCTGCCGTGTTTCATGATCTCAGAAAAGGAAGTGTTCTCTCGGTATAACAGGGCTCCTCACTATATACCAGGCATTTTCTGTGCATAACAGGCCTAGTGTCTGTTTAACATGCCTGGGCTCTGTGTAACGGGCTTCAGTCGTCAAGATTAGATAGAGTTGGAGATAAGAGATAACTAATTTGATCAGTGAACACCGATGGATGTTGTGACAAGAATAAAATCTGTTTTAACAGATTATTTCGCTATTTGAGCTAAAGGTTCGGTTCTGAGTTGACACACATTTGTGAAATTGGTTAACTGTGGTTCTTCCATTGCTGAACTTTCATGAATAATTGCTTTTAATAATACTACCACATCATGAGAGCGAATATTGTCGTTGATATAATCCGATAACGTAAGTGTTAAATTAGATATAATTGGTCCGTATCTGCTTGATTATGTTTGTTGCATCGACTGGAGCTGGCGATGGGAGCCGCTTCTTAACCAAATCCACATCTTAACCCTTTGGACAATTGCAGTTTGGAGCACAACACTGTTATGCGCCCAAAGCACAGACATCATCCAAAAGTTTCTGCGAATAGAAGTGTTCAATCAGATTAAAAAGTCTGTATCACCAGGACAGTGAGTGTAACAATGAAAGGAAACAAAACTAAAATAAATTGTCTCCCCCTTCCACCACACACAAATATCAAACACAACTTTTGTAGTATTTCCTTCGATTCACACCAACATACTGTCTTTAATTAAAATTTATGGGGATCAAGTTTAGTAAAAAAAAAGGGAGTAGAACAAACTCCCCGTCAGGGAATTGACGGGGTGTGTGGGGTGGGGGAGGTGGATATTGAGCACTTTACTGACGAGGATTCACTCAGTTTCAATTCAAACAAGATGCAAAGTACAAAGACTCTTATAAGAGTCACCTGATTACTAATGCCAAAGGATGTAAATTCCAAAACTAAATATATCTGTAAAGAATCGTCTGTTCTTAGTTGAGTAACAAGACTGAGCCTGAAGTTTTTGTTTGATTTTTGAAGGTTTCGTAATTTAAATCTGCTTCCGATTCTATTGTAAATCGTACGTGAAAGAGCAAATGTTGCGAAGGAACCGAAGATTTGGAAAACTTGAGCAATACAAAGCAGTTTCTCATTGATAGTGGCACAAAATGACTGTATCTAACGTCTCAGGTTTGCAGGCTGCTGGCTGCAGTATTGAATCAACTGATTATTCAGCTCATGTTTGGTGTTCTAGATTTATTTGTGCAGATTTATCGCAACTGGAACTGCTGACCCATGACATGACAGGACTGTAATGGTAGCATCATTGGTCTGTAATGGTGATATGATTGGATCATAACAGTGATATGACTGTACTTTAATAATGGCATGACTGCGCTGTAATGGTAACATGACTGGACTTTAATGGTGACATGACGAGACTATAATTGTGACATGACTGTACTGTACTGGTGACATGGCTTGAGTATAATGGTGACATGACTGGACTGCAATGGTGATATGACAAGACATTAATGGTGACATGACTGGTCTGTAATTGTGACATGACTCGACTGCAATGGTGACGTGACTTGACAATAATGGTGATACGACTGGACTGCAATGGTGACATGACCGGACTGTAATTGTGTCATGACTGGACCGTAATGGTGACATAACTGGCCTGTAATGGTGACATGACAGGACTGTAATGGTGTCGTGGCTGGACTGAGCTGGTGTGGGAACGGCAGCGCTTTACACTGTCAGCTCCATTCTGAAGTCAGTCACTGTGAGCAGCTTCAGTCCCTGTAACTTCAGGGCCACTCGTGGCTGATAGTCAGGAACATGGGGTTCAGGCCAGAGGCGAGAGAGGCCGTTCTGCACATGTGTGAACATTGTTGTTCGACATTGTAAAGCACTATCGCATACCTGCAATCTATAGCATTGTTAACAGAGGTTGGCGCAGTGAAGTAAACATCAAGAAATATACAGTTTTGCTCCAGTATATCAACATTTTATTTTGGAGATTCATTAATTCATTTGCATCATGCAGTTCGTTGAGGACAAGAATACAACCCAGAATGCCTGGAGATAACTTATATTTTTGGACATAATAACGACAAAAGTTGTATAAAATTATGCGAGAGCTGTTATTCGCGAGGGCTGTGGTGCTGCTCGCAATCTATTATGCATGACCTATCACCCACAGTTGACAAGCTCCAATCCTCCCGCTCTCACTAGTTTCAAGTTAATACCAAATCGTTTTATTCTTACAGGAACACTCTCCTTCTCTCTGCAGGCTATCCACTTCCTCTCACTTTCAAGTCTATCCACTATCCTGCTGCAACCTAACGCTAACCACTATTGTAAGATAGGTCTCGTATCCATGTGGCGCATCGCCTGGCATTAATGATGACGGGATACACCAAAGCGGTTCACGGGAATCAAGGACTGTGAATCAGAAACACAGAGTCGCCAAATGACAATACTGCACAGGGCCGTGGAGTTTGACATACGGGTCGGTGACATCTACACGAGTGCCGATGACGGCGCTATAATGAGGCATGTGACGATGATGGCATTCGTGGCTGCTTCCAGATGAGAAAACGGCAGAAAGGCAACTCCCGAACGCTATCAGCAGCCAACCAAGTCACCTACGCAGTAACTAAGCAGATGACCATGTCACCTTACCCAGTATCTAGCCAGAAGAATCGGTCACTTACACAGATAACCAGTTGATCCGCTGGCTATCCCACCAGCCAGATACCTGACAAACCTGCCGCACTACAGCTTTATCTGGAGGGCTATTTGCTGGGTCACTCGGTGAGAGAAATTCCATTTCCTTCTACAATCTCATCGTGGGCACTTTAACTTCCACCTGAACAGAAACACGGGAGCGGAGTTTAACAAATCAACTGAACGAAGGCGTCTTCGATAAGGCGACAGCACCAGCAGATTTGGTTTGGTTCTGTGATGCGCTCGCGTTTTTCGAGTAAATCTTCACAGATTTAGATGCAGAGAATGAAAATATTGTTCATTGTTTTCCCCCTTTTTAACATTTTGTTGTACAGATTCTTTGATGTGACACGTGTCTTCGTGGTGGGCGTTGTGGGGTAGGGGTTGGTTTGGGTATGAGGTGTTTGAGGTAGAGAGAGAGAAATAGAAATGAAATCAATCAGATAAGGATGATATCACCACTGCTGGTGTGGAAGCAAGTGTGGTAATGGAAAGGGAATGGCGAATGCTCCTGGATCCAACACACCGCATCACAGACGCGCACACTCTCAAACACACTGACCCACACACGCATACATTGACGCATACATACTAAAACACACAACAACACAGACACACACTCAAACACACACACACATACGCACAGACACACACAAACCTGAACACTTACACACACGCACAAACAAACACTGACTTCCTCATTCACAATCACACACAATTACTGACCCGCACACGTCCACACACTCACACACACTGACCTACAAACACACTGATCAGCACACACGCACGCACACTTTGACATATACATACTAAAACGTACGAAAACGCAGACTCACAAACTCACACAGACAGTGAAAAACGCACAGACAGAAACCTACACATGTACATAGACAGTTACACAAACTGATCTACACACTCTCTCACGCACTTGTCTACCCACGGTCACGCACACATTCACAGATACATCTTAAAAAATATGAAATCACAGATCCAAATGTACACACACAAGAAGACAAATTCACATACATTGACCTCAACATTCTCTCTCTCACACAAACACAAACACACATTGGCACATACATACTGAAACACACTAAAATACGGATAAACATACGCTTGCAACAACAACAACAACAACAAGATTCCATTTATAGAGCGCCTTTCACGTCAGGAGGACGTCCCAAGGCGCTGCACAGTTGGGTCATGACGCGAGCAGGTGGGAAATGTTCAGGTTGAGGGGAGGGAAGGGAGGGAGAGAGGAGGTGGGAAATGGTCAGGGTGAGGGGAGGGAAGGGAGGGAGCGAGGAGGGGGGAAATGGTCAGGGTGAGGGGAGGGAAGGGAGGGAGCGAGGAGGAGGAAGAGAGTCGAGAGGAGAGCTGAAGGCACGGTCAAAGAGAAAGGTTTTGAGACCGGCCTTGAAGGAGGAAAGGGAGGAAGCGGCGAAGGCACTGGGGGATGGAGTTCCAGAGCCTGGGGGCTGAGAGGCTGAAGGCCCGACCACCGATGGTAGGGCGGTTGGGGCGGGGGACGTGGAGCAGACCGGAGCCAGAGGAACGGAGGGTACGGGCAGGTAGGTAGGGGGATAGTAGGTTGGAGAGGTAGGAAGGAGCGAGGCCGTGAATGGCCTTGTAGGTAAGGATGAGGATCTTGAAATCAATCCTCTGGGGGATGGGGAGCCAGTGGAGGCGAGCGAGGGTGGGAGTGATGTGGTCGCGGTGTCTGGTGCGGGACAGTACACGAGCTGCAGAGTTCTGAATGACCTGCAGCTTGTGGAGGGAGGTGGCGGGAAGGCCGGCGAGGAGAGAGTTCCCATAGTCCAGCCTTGAGGTGACAAAGGCGTGAACCAGGGTTTCAGCAGCGTGAGGGGTGAGGTAGTGCCGTAATCTGGCGATATTCCGGAGGTGATGGAAGGCGGTGCCAGTTGTGGTGCGGATGTGAGGGAGAAAGGACAGCTCAGGGTCGAACAAAACGCCGAGGTTCCTGACTGGCTTTGAGAGGTGGAGAGTGCAGCCTTGGATGCTGATGGTGTCAGCGCCTGAGGTGCGGAGGCGCTGACGTGAGCCAATCAGGAGGGCCTCGGTTTTTTGCACGTTGAGCTGAAGAAAGTTGTCTCTCGTCCAGGACTCGATGTCGGACAGGCAGGCTGTCAGGACATCGGTGGTCGTGGAGTTGAGAGTAGAGGAGGAAAGGTAGAGTTGGGTGTCATCCGCATACATGTGGAAGTTAACCCCATGTTTGCGGATGATGTCACCAATGGGGAGCATATAGAGGGTGAAGAGGAGGGGACCGAGGACAGAGCCCTGAGGGACACCACATGAGACAGTACGGGGGGTGGAGGAGAAGCCATTCGTTGAGACGAAGTGAAGACGGTGAGAAAGGTACGACCTAAACCATTCAAGGACAGTGCCTTGAAAGTTGAGGTGGGAGGACAAGCGGTGGAGTAGGATAGTGTGGTCGACCGTATCGAATGCTGCCGATAGGTCGAGGAGGACGAGGAGACAGAGGGAGCCCTGGTCACAGATGGTCAGGATGTCATTGGTGACCTTGACCAGGGCAGTTTCTGTGCTATGAGCAGCACGGAAACCTGACTGAAGGGGTTCAAAAAGAGAATGGGTGGAGAGGAAAGAGCGCAGTTGGGAGGCGACAACTCTTTCCAAGACTTTGGAGAGAAAGGGGAGGTTGGAGATGGGCCGGTAGCTTGATAGCTGCGACGCATCAAGGGAGGGTTTTTTCAGGGTGGGCGTGATGATGGCAGTTTTTAATGGAATGGGGACAGAGCCAGAGGAGAGGGACAGGTTTATGATGTCAGTGATATAATGAGATATAATGGCGCAGAGGTATAATGCGCCAAATAGACTATGTCTGGGATGTAAGATTTGAAGATTCTCTGCCAACTTTTCCTCGAGCAGCGTTGAGTTCTGATGCACTGAGCTGACACTGACCTTCACTGTGTGTTTCCCGTCCTTCCGTTGTCACCAATGTTGTTGAACTTCAGTCCCCTCGTTCATTGCACAGCAATCACTCTCTATCTATTTTCAATTTTCATTGTAAAACCTTAACATGCACTTCTCCTCGCTTCAACTCCATTCGCCTATTCTTAGAGGTCCAAGTGTAAACCAATCTCTCTGCATTGCATTTTGTCAAATATTGTTAAATAAATGTTAATTAAATGTCTCCGCCAGGTTTCGAATGCGGGACCATTCGAGTGTGAGGCGCATATGATAACCACTGCACTACGTAAACTTCAGTGAGCTGATGAATGTCGAGAAATGGATCAAAATCAAACGCTACTACACCTGGTTTGTTTAAATACGGGTTAAATAATTGTTGAAATTGTTGATGAATTTACTAAAGTCGGTGCTCTTTTAATGAAGGAAAGTGAACAGTTTGTCGGAGTATGGACGCATCTCTCTGTCATGGCAGGAGAAACTTTTGACATGAATAGTGTGACACGACGGTATAATTCATCTCACAGACAAAGGCAAGCAGGGGATAGCGTGGCAGAGCGGTCTAAGGCGCTGGATTTAGGCTCCAGTCTCTTCGGGGACGTGGGTTCGAATCCCACCGCTATCAAATGCTTACGATCTTGTTCGTTCTTGTACATCTTGTACTTTTTGAACAGAAAGAGCTGTGACAGTATCAATGACCATTCGACCACTTTCAATCCAGCATAACTCAGCTTCACTCCTCCAGCTCCAGCAATTCCATTCAGTGGCAACATGTACATATCTTCCTGCAAGTACTTTGAATGCAAGAATGCTTTTGAATGCAACCGGAATAAAGACAGTAGGATACCGTTGAATTTCCAAGAAAAACTAAAAGATGTTCCCATTATGTAATGAACCAATTGAGGAATATTTCAAAATATATTGAAAAAAAAGACACCGGAACCAACCAACAAGTTCAATTTGCAATATTTCTTTGTAATTCTTTCCAGCTTAGCGTGAGTACAAGAACTAATGATTATCTGCGGTCATGTAACTCTTATATTGCTGTTTACATTTTAAACTCTTCTCTGAAAATCGCTGTTCCTAAATTAGTTGCTGTTTTGATCCAAGTAAAGTTCTAAAGCTTTTTGTACTTGCTTTAAATATCTGTTGTGAGAGAACAAGGTGCCTGTTGAGCAAACATTCCAACAACACACAGTGATCAGGGAGTTTCCATTCATTGGGATTAAGGTATCAGCTTTGAGTAGCTCAGTTACTGGTGTTGTGATGACTTATCAAATCAGTTCCTGCCCGTGACATTAAATGTGTCAACGAAACGCTGTAATTTTCTTCAAGTATATGTAGACAGAAGTCTCTGTGGCGCAATGGGTTAGAGCGTTCTGCTGTTAACCGAATGGTTGGTGGTTCAAGCCCACACTGGGAATATCCTTTTCTGTAAGAAATATATTCTTCTACAAATCTTTCCTCTCACTTGAAATAATGTCACGAACGACTTCAGAACTGCTGATCTTTAAATATTGTTTCCATTACCTGTTCTTTTTTAACCGACATATTGCTGAAACGTTTGATAAATTTCCAAACCACTCGTCGCAGGATATGTTAGAACACCATTCCTGTCATTCTCTCGCTCACATATTCTTTGTGCCTCACGGCCTTTTTTTTCGATTTTTTCTCTCTATCTCTTTCTCTCTCTCTCCTTCTCTCTCTCTCTCTCTCTCTCTCTCTCTCTCTCTCTCTCTCTCTCTCTCTCTCTCTCTCTTTCTCTCTCGCTCTCTCTCTATCACTCTCCCTCTCTCTTTCTCTCTCCCCCTCCTCCTCTCTCTCTCTCTCTCTCTCTCTCTCTCCTCTCTCTATTACTCTCACTCTCTCTCCCTCTCTGTCCCTGTCTACATCTCTACATCTCTATCGCAGTCTTTCTGAATCTCCTCACAAGGATTCAGGAAATGGACACGGGGAGTTGTCCAGTCCTCACATCTCCTGAGGCCTCACTCTGTCCAAGGATCCTTGCGTTTGACACAACGCTATATCAGAATTTCGAGACATAATAATAATAATAATAATAATAATAATCCTTGCATTTGATATAGCGCTTTTCACGTCGGGAGTACGTCCCAAAGCGCTTCACAGAACACATTGTAAAGTGAATTGACTGTATATTTGTGAGCGAACGCGGCAGCCAATTGCGCACAGCAATGTCCCACAAACAGTTGTAGATTGAAACTGACCAATTTAATTATTGTTTTTGGTTTTGGAGGGATTATTTTTAGGTGTGTGGAGTAAGGAAACTTGCCCAAGGTTTCGCCCTGCCTGGAATTGAACTCAGGTCTCTCGCTTGCAAAGCGAGCGCTCTAACCTCTGAGCTACAGAACTCCACGTAGTAAACATGATGATGCGTTTCTGAAGCCAGTTTGATAACCAGAAGATTTCATTGTAGGTCATATGTTACAATATTCATCTTTCAAAAAANTTGATTCATAAATGTTAGTATATTATATGGTTGAAGGGGTGACTAAAGCATTATAATGGCCGAATGGCTGCGATATTGACCTCAAACCTCAAGTGTTTTATCACCGAAGGAGATTGTTATGATCGCAGTATTAATTAATCTGGTATTACCACCGGCGAACAGAACTGACCATTTGGCATTGACTTTATTTTCACAGATAATGTTTATTCTGCAAAGCATTTGGAGACGCCTCGACAAGATAAAGCGCTCCCCCAAAGCATTATGATTATTAACATTATTGTTGATTAAATGAAGACGGGGCAATTTCAATTTCAGATTAATTGTGCCCTTAGTTACGTTAAAACATTTCAAAAATATTTTTAAAAGAAAATCGATGGCGGTTGCCGTGACTCGGATTCGAACCGAGGTTGCTGCGGCCACAACGCAGAGTACTAACCACTATACGATCACGGCTGTAGAACTCCCGCCACATACAGTGCAGTTGCTCACAAGTATAATAAACAATTTGCATTATATTTTGTAGAATTAACGCTGATGATATGGAAGTGTATTCACTTATTCCTGTGACGCAGGATGTTTTATGTTTAAACGAGGTGCATAATTGAGACCATTGGCTTCATTGCGAACATTTTAATCTGACCTTTAAGATCAGTTATCATCTCATAGATAGTATAATCAGCAATGACTGTACACACAATATTTGTACATGAAGTATCAATAAATGTGCAGCGGATTTGTGATATTTGTTTTGAATCGACTCTTACCTGAATTTCTAACCTAAACAGATGGTGAGCTCCGGCCACTCAGCGTATCTAAGATTGAGGTTGTGGATTGTTTGACTCGAGTAGGTCCCGAGTGTAACTGATGTTGTTCACAATATTTTTTAAAGGGCGACGGAAAATTGAAGAAGCATATGTTTCTTCCAGTAGAGGACCGTCCCTGGGTGGGCTCGAACCACCAACCTTTCGGTTAACAGCCGAACGCGCTAACCCATTGCGCCACAGAGACTTCTTTCCAACGTTTTCCAAGAGAAATACACCTTTCTATTGACATAATTGTTGTCACGGGCAAACACTGGATTGACAAATTATTACAACATATGAAGGTTAGTTATTCAAAAAGTGAAATCTGAATACAAACAGATGGAATCACTGACCACTGTGTGGTGTGGGATTGTTTGCTCATCAGCACCTTATTCTCCCACATTAGACATTCAAATGAAATACACATGCCGCAAAACTTGATTTGGATCAACTCAGAAACTAAATTTGAAAGAATGTTTTTTGGAAAATAGTTTGACATGTCGTCATAAATAAAAGAGTTACGTGACAGAACATTATGTTGTTCACGCTGAGCTGGAAAGATTTATAAAGATATATAGCGATATTGAATTTATTGATCTGTTTTGGTGTGGGTTTTTTTTCGAAATATTGCAAAACATTCCTCATTTGGTTCATTGCTGAGCGGGAACAGCCATTACTTTTTCCTACTTGTCGGAAGATATTTGCATCTTGATAATGCAAAGAATTGCTGGAGCTGGAGAAGTGAATCTAATTTATGATGGAATCAAACTGATCGAACTTCCATTGATACTACCAAAGTCTCGGGGTATTACCTCTTGGACAGGAAATGTTGGCCGCTGTTTAATAACTGGATGATGGAGTCATATTGGTAACTTCTGCCACAGCTGATTCTGTTCCGAAAACACATCCGACGCGGTCGATGTAAAAGATGAACAAGAGCATCTTTTGAACTACGTAGAATAAAACAACGCCAAATTTAGCAATATTGTTACAAATTTCAGGAATTATTAGACTGATATTCGACAAAGCCATTTGGGGATTTCTTTTAATTGATTGTGCTACTGCACCATTTTTAAATAAATTTTCAGAAATTAAACTGCTTGGTCGGATCAAGTGCTATTGGTTTGAAATGTTGCAACGCACCAGTCACTTGCTTCTCGGCTGTAAGACCTTGAGCTCTTCTTATCTACTATTTCAGCGTTTATAAACCATGACCCTACGTGCATTCGGAAGATTCAATTTTGGTTCAGGTGTTACATCGCATCGCTGAATTTCAGGAGATTTCTGAAAGATCTGAAAATTGGGTGCAAAATATTTGAGTTTTATTCATTTCTGAACAACAATGAGTAACAAGGATGAGCCTGAATAAGATTTTCCGCAGCCACATCACAGTGTATTGTTTCCATAATCACGTTTTTATAATTTAAGGCTAATACCGCTGGTACTCTCAATCGCAAGTGGAAAACCTTGATATTCCCCGAAAGGAAAGAAATGTTGCAAAGGAATCAAAGAGATGGAAACCATCAGGAATGTAGATAAGGTTCCCATTTTTAGTGGGACCACATTTACATCATCTCATGTCTTATCTCTGCAGGGCCCAATCTGCAGTATTGATTTTGCCGATGATTTAGCTCATGTTCGATGTTCTCGGTGTTTTTTGTGGATTTATCCAAACAAGAAGTCCGAATATATGTGCCTTGACACAAACGCACACACACACACACAACGCGCACACCATGACACACAGATATGCACATAAGCTGAGACACACACACACATATACAAACATAGATACAAACAGACATTGAGACACACACTCACGGAAACTCACAAACGTTTGCCTTTCAGACAACAAATCCTGGATGAATTCCCAACTGTCCTTTAACCCCATATTCGTGCTTTGAAGAATTGATTTCTCCCCCATCTCCGAAATATTGGTCCTGTACATCTCTACTTTTCCACTGGAGCTGACCAGAATTTTATGAGGAGAGGCTAGATAAGCTAGGATTATTCTACTTGGAGTAGAGGCTGTTAATAAGAGACTGATCAGAAGTTTTCCAATTGATCAGTGTATTCGATAGGGTGCAAAAGGAGCAAATATTTCTAATGACGGGTGATTCGGTATCACGAGGACAACGAGTTAAAATAGTTGCTGTATAAACAGAGGTTCAAATGGAGGACACTGGCAATCGCTGCAAAACAATGTAATTGTTCAAGTTTGTTATTTCCCACACAATCCTGTAGTTTGAAAGAATGGTGAGAAAATACAAAGGAAAATCAAATTGGCAACGGTGGGATTCGAACCCACGCCTCCGAGGAGACTGGAACCTTAATCCAGCGCCTTAGACCGCTCGGCCACGCTACCACATGCTTACAATCAGTCTCCCTTCTTTCTCTCCGGCAATTGAGCAAACTCACTACTTTGACGATATCCCTTCAGTGTTACCAGCAATGTTCACCTTCAATTACAAGACACCAGCCTGTGGAAATCCTCCTGGGTGTCTCCACCTCGATCCTTCTCAATCTATCTTCAATCTCCACTGTAAAACCTAATGGTCCTCTTCTCCTGTCCTCACCTCCAGTTCTATCCTATACCGTGACGTCTATCCCTCCCACTCTATTATCCTGTGTGAAATGCGAGCTGGTGCTGCTGAAAATTAGAAAGATTGGCCTCAGATTTACTGTGATTGGCAAACTCTAAACTGACCATCTTTGCAACAGGAGATTATATTAATTGCAATCAATGGTTTGATCATCACACTCTCTCACTTTATTGGATTGTGTTCGCTGATATTTCGACAACTTAAGATCAAACGGGAACCAATTTTAATACATTTTTATGTCACACCTTTTGTTTCAAAACTACAGCTACAACAGAATTCATTTGAGCCGCAGGAATTAAGTCTTATCTTTTTTGTTGCCTGAAATCTTCACTTGTTTTGCAAATTGTCACTTATTTTCATAGTAACAATCTTTTATCTGCTTCAGTCGCTGCAATTGAAAGAGTGAATCTGCATCAATACCGAAGAATCATTTTTTTATAAAATGAAAGTGAAATAGATGTTTCAGCCAGGTTTCGCACCTGCGACTTTTCACGTTTCAGGTAAACGCGATACCTGCTAAAATACGGAAAATTCAGGAACTTAATGACTTTCGAAAAACGGATAAAATCAGATGTTGCTCCACCTTTCGGATCTTTTCCAAAACTCCTGATATTGCTGGATTGGGATATAATAAGTGACAATTCGAATCTCCCGAATGCAGGTTGAAGAAACGAAGTAAAAAGCCCTCGAAATACAAATATACGAACAGCCAAACGTTAGAAACACAAGGCCACGTAGCCAGGAAACAAGTGACTGATGCGCTGCAACATTTTCAAAATGAAGACCATTTAACCTTACAAAAAGTTTAGTTTCTGACCATGTATTTGAAAAGGAATGCTGCAAGCCAGTGAGTAAATGCATTTCCCAGCAACAGTTTTCTTGGAATATCGCCTAAATAAAGCTTGAAATTATTGATGAGTTTTCTAAACTTGGTGCTCACTGAGTATATAGTGGTGGACAGATTGTCTGAGTGGGTCTCCATCATGGCAGGAGACGTTTGACGATAAGTAGTGAGAAATGTTGGTACAGTTCGGTTTGCAGACAAGTACGCAGGTGTGATATTGTGGCCGAATGGTCTAAGGCGCTGGATTTAGACTCCATTTACTTTGGGGAAGTGGGTTTGAAACCCACCGCTACCAAACACTTGTTACGTTGTTCACTTTGTACAACGTCCATGTTAGATGTGTATTGTGAACAGCAACAGAGTGTGTGCAGATTGATATCAATGTCCAATCATTAATCAGCAGCCAGCGTTTTTGTCGGTGAAGTAATCCGCTGAGAACGTGAGAGTGTCGATAGCTGATTGATTACTCTCAGTCCAAACTAAATTAGCTGCACACTTCCAGCTTCACAGTTGTTAGCTGGCTGGATCACTGAGGTGACCCTGAAGCGGTTTCCTCCTTTAGCTTTGACCCAAAACCACCTGTTTGAGGCCTGGGGATTGTTGATTTGCTATTGTGTCAGATGCAATTTTCCTGCCCCCAAAAAATGCATCGGCCGGGAATCGAACCCGGGTCTCCCACGTGGGAGGTGAGAATTCTGCCATTGAACACCATTGAGATTGTAATTAAAATATTTTGCTCAGGATGTAAATGTCACCCAGTATATGATATAAACAGCGAGCTATTTTGGATGAATATTGCAGAGTCAACCAATCAACACGGCCAACTTGCCTCTCTCATCCTCTCTCCACGTTAACTCTCTCCCTGTTCCTTACACAAGGAAGGCCTTGATGAGCGGCTTGAAGATGGATAGAAAGGGGACAATGTGGAGGCATTGTGGCAGAGAGTTCCAGAATTTCCCGTCTTACCTTCGGTGGCCGAGCTTTCAACTTTTCTGGCCCGACAATCTGGAACTACATCCCACAATCCCTTCACCTCGCTTCCTCCCTTGCCTCCTTCAAGGCTCTTCATTGATTCAGACGGGAGATTTCAAACGTGGCGTCTCTGGGCCAAGCCCAACCGATGGCCATTCACTGCATGACTGTTTGCTGCACTTGGTTGTGTGGAGAATGGCTGTATATTCACCAAAACTCTGCAGTCACTACACTATACAGAAATGTGCAAAGCTTTGAAACGTTACAGCTTCTGTATCAATTATATGGTTTGTTGTATTATTCCCGTTTCTCAGCCCAGTAATATCAATGGGTCTTACAGTCGTGAACAACGTAATAAGAGGAGAAGATTGTGGCTTTTGCACAAGGCTTCCTCCTGGTCTCCTGGGATCACAGTCACTATCAGCTGATTTCACAAGAAGAGACTAAAGGATAGGAATTGACAGACAAGTCACTGGGAGCCGCTACACACTCACACTGAAACTACAGCCAATTACAATCAGAAAATGGATATGGTGAAAATTGCTTCAAGACTCCAGGCTGAGATCTGTATTGAGAAGATAATTTGTCCGATTTGTCTGGATTCCTTCACTGTTGCTGTCAACCTTCAGTGCGGCCACAACTTCTGTCGCCCCTGTATTGCCCGATGCTGGGAAAATCAGGAAACAAACCCCTGTGCTGTTTGTCAGCAGATTTTTCCAGAAAGGAAACTTCGGGTTAATCGGACACTGGCAAGTCAAGCAGAGAAAGCACGAGAAATCAGCCTGGAGCCTGGTCACGACAGACATTGGAGTTAAATATCACTGTGGAAAACACCCGGAAGAACTGTGTGTGTGTGTTTATTTGTGTCGGTGATTATTTATGTGTGTTTCTTTGTGTCCGTCTGTATGTGTCTGTGTGTGTGTGTGTGTTTTAATGTGCGTGCGTATCTGCGTGCGTGTTTGTATCTGTATGTTTGTGCATGTCTCTAGATCCAGGTGCGTGTCTGTGTGCGTGTGAGTCTATGTGTGTCTTTCTGTGTTTGTCTGCCTATGTTTGTGTGTCTGCGTTACTGTGTCTGTTTGTGTCTGTGTGTATGTATATCCGTGTGTGTATGGTCTCTCTCTCTGTTTGATTCTGTGTTTATCTTTGTGTATCTTTGTGTATCTGTGCGGACGTGTGTATGTTTGTGTGTGTTTGTGTTTGTATCTGTGTTAGTATGTGTACGCGTCTGTCTGTGTGTATGTGTGTGTTTCTCCCACCGGTCTTCCCGCCTTCTCTCACGCCGGCACACCACCTGTTCCATCACAATCCACGCCCTAAGCAACTGCGTAATGGGTTGACCCTCATTCCTCGAGCTTCCCTCCGTCTATTCCATTAAACCAATGATCGTTTCTCTTCATTTGAGCACCTCACACTCTACCATTCCTCCTCTCACACAAAGTTCTCCATGACTTACCGCCCGCACCCCAAACCCTTCTCCTTCCTCTCCGATATCTCTTCTCCCATCCCTCTGCTCTGACCACGTGCTCATAATGGGCAAATTCAAACTAAACCTAAAAANTCCCCTTGCACAACATCCTCAGATTTCACTGAGCTGCTCTCCTCTCTACCACATGCTCCACATCAACTCGCCGACCCAGAAGCGGGGCCATTCCCGAGACCTCTTCATCTCATATGGCCTCGATATCTCCATCACGGACAAGGCCATCTCTGACCACTTTCTCATCTCCTTCAGCTCTCGCATCCCTCTGCCCTCCATCAAGAAATCATCCCTGCTTGACTGCCCATGGAAACAGCTTTACCCCGAGACTCTCCAAAAGGCCCTCTCATCCTTAGACCTCCTATAGCTCAGGCCCACCAAGAACCGCGACCCTGAGGCAGCCATCAAGCTGCTGCATGATCGACTCTCACAGACAAAGCACCTGAAGATCTCAAGCGACATCCCCTCTATCTGTGACCAGTGCTCCCTCTGCCTCCTCGCTCTCCTGGACCTCTTTGCCGCATTCGAAACAGTGGATCACGCCGTCGTGCAGCACGGCCTGTCCGTCATCACCCACCTCAGTGGGACCGCAATCGCTTGTTTCGATTCATACCTTACACACCGACAACACTTCATTTCTGTAAATGGCTCTTCTTCGCGTTTCCACCTGGTCAATTGTGCGGTACGGGAAGGATCCATCCTTTGGGAGTAGCTCTCTTCCACATCTATCTACTGCCTCTCGGTGATATCATCCGCAGACACGGGGTTAACTTCCGCATGCATGCGGATGACACTCAACTGTACGTTTCCACTTCCACCTGCGACCGGTCAGTCTCCTGATATTCTGTCAGGTGGTCTGTCGGACATGAAGAGCTGATTAGCGCCCAATTTTTTTTGCAGTAAACGTCAATCACGTGCAAGCAATACTTTATGGCTCCCGCCGACACTTGCGCATCCTTTGTCATCTCTCGGCTGGACTGCTCTAACATCTTCCTCGCCGTTTGTTTCAGTGTGTTTCATTGTGTGAGTGAGATGTAAGAAAGGGGGAGTGAGCAACACAATGCGTAAGTTAGGGAAAGCGAGAGTGTGTGTGCGAGAGGGAGACAGCGATTGTGGAAGAGAAAGTGCAGTGCGAGTTGAAGCGAGCGTGAGAGGGGAGGTAGGGTATGTGACAGTGATAGGCGAAAGAGTGCGTTAGGTTCCTAAGGGTCGAGCCGAACGACCAGAAAATGTTACGTTGCGGCTAACTTAGTTTATTGGAATGATTCAGTGCGTAATAGAGAAAAATACACAAAACCTATGCTACCAGTTTTCGAGAAGTTCTTTGGACCTCCTTCTTTACATGCCCGTTTCCCAGCTACGTTTTCTGCCCTTGGTCTACCAACCTTTCAACTTGATGCTTTATCTTTCACGCATCATGTGTAATCCAATCAAATGCTCAGGTACACGGACCACGTAAACCTATGTAATTTGGGACAAGTGTCGAGCATAGTGTTATTTCTGCTTTCCTAAGGTACCGGGCGGTAAAGACAACTTACGTCATTAACAGATGGTACTTAAGCATATCCATGACCATGGCTTCCGAGTATCCGAACCAGATTGTTTTTTTTCATGTTTCCCACAGACACAGGGAAACCCCAGGAACAGTTTGTTGGAATGGAAGTCGCACGCTCTCCCTGGAGTGTAGATTGTGCATGTTCCCGCTAAACCTAATTCCAGAATTATTTCTCCTGATTTAGAAATGTTAGCAAAATTGACAAAGGAAACTACACATCAGTCAGTTTGACAACCCATCTGTATAAATTATAGAGTTTCTGATTTAAAAGCAATCACGCAACATCTGGACATTAATAAGATTACAAAAGTTAGCCAATATGGGATTATGAAAGGGCTATCCTGCCGAACCAATTTACTGGTTTATTTTGAAGGTAATGAAGGTGGTAGACTTCAAGGATGAACGAGGTAGGTTATAGGAGGATTTAAACATACTTCGGATTTGGACAGGTAGTTGGCAGATGAAACCTATTGCAGAAAAAGGCAAAGTGTTCACATGGGGACAAAAGTTCAAGGAACGGAGGACTATTTCTATGGTAAAAAAATAATCTGTACGTAAAATGAAACGGACTTGTGAATCCTGAGTGAAAATAAATTGAAGCTATTCAAACAATATTCAGTAGCAGTGACTGAGGCAAACCAGATGCTGGGCTGCACTAAAAGGGCAATATTGCGTCGCAATAGTTGAGTAATAATTCCACTTTAATAATTACAGATGCGTCTGCAGCCGGGAGTTTGACTATTACGGAAACCTTTGACCAAGATCAAGATTATACAAACAAAGCAGAGATATCTGTGCAAACCACCTACGTATGGAAAACCCAGAGAGAGATTGTACAACATTGTATGCACACTCTTTTCCTTTACGGACGTATCCTGCTTCCCTAATTATGGATAATATTTTGTAAACGTTCGCAAGAGCCAATGCTTTTGGACCCCAGAGTGTGATTTGCGGTACTGCTGGATTCCAAACAACTAATATCGCATAGCTTGCCATTCATATATCTATCCGGCAAGCTTTCCCGCAGCCTGTTCAACTGGGATCACCCGACCTGTTGGGGCATTGACTTGCAAGTTTAACAGGGGCTAAGTGAGTTGTTTCCCCGCCCCCAATGACAGGTCTTGTCGGTGAGCCAGGCTGACTACGTTGTCATCGGCGTGCCCTGTGGTTCTGTGGACCAACATGGCTCTGGAACTCGACGAGACACCATCACAGACGGCTGGCACCCGCCCCCCACCAAAAACGAGAGTCCTTGAATTAGGTAAGGATGACGCGTCTTTCCAGGGATGCAAGCCACATTGTAAATACAGGAATTCCCATGTGAATGTGGCATGCTTGTAACGTTTTAGCATAAAGTACCTGTGGAAACCCGGCAATGTTACAGATTTTTTAGGGATGGAATTATTTTCTAAAATATTCTGAAAATTTGAGGTTTTCAAAATATTTTCTGATTGCTTCCTTAGCAGGATCTCAGAATACTATCATTACAGCTGACAGAAGGACAAATGAGGTCGTTAACATAAACTAACCTTATCTCGGGGGAGTTCTTTCCCAATGCCGGAATACCATTTATTTTGCAAATTGGAAAATACAATGCAATTGAACACCGTTTCAGTTATTAACTTTGGTCATTAAATGTTCTTGTAGAATGAACATATCATCCATGTAAAACATAATATTCATCAATTTCCAGGAAGTACTCTATTCCACATATAACTAAATATAAATGTAACAATATATTGCTATTGACTAAGAGCAGCCAGTTCTTCTTGGTTAAGTTATGCATAATGGTTTCACCCAAAGCAGACTTATTTTTCGACGTATCTGCTCTATTCTTCCTCCCACAACAACACCAAGTATTTTTCAAAAGCAAATTTAAGAAACAAAATAAGGAAATCTTGGTGGGCCCATGCTATTGTTCCTTTTAGAAGTTGCATCGTAACTCAAAATATGTTATTTCATTCCCCTTATTTATATATGTTCTAAAGATTAACTCTTTATCAAAAAATATGTTACAGACTTTATTTGGAGGTTAGCAATGCAAGTAGTTTGTTACAAGTCGTAACATATTTTTGATGGAAAGGCTTATGGAAACAAAATCAACCCTTCCTTCACTGTGTCTAGGGATGTTCATGTTTAAAGTTTCTATGAGGCAGGAGCATCAATTTTGGAGATATTTACTATAGATGGGAGGAAACACTGAATGAAATCTGCTTATAATGTTGGTAGGTTTCCTTGTTAGTGTAGATATTCATCAATATTGCTGAAGTTCAAAAGCGTGTGATGCCAAGTCCTTTCTTACCTTGTGTTTATGACATTTTTTCATTAATTTAGCAATAATATGAAATGAATAAACTAACAATTTCTTAAACACTTTTCTGAACTTTTTTTGAGTCAACGCATAAATACATGTGTTGCTGCAGCAACTCAACCTTTGAAGCATGATTCCGGTTTCTTGCACGAAAAACCGCATGCTATTGACAAATGTTTCGCTATAGTTATAATTGGAAAGTTGCCATTTCAAAGAAAAAACTAGTTATCCACAGCAATATAAAACTTCCCGAAATGGCAAAGAGTAAAATGATGCATTTTGTGCGGTTTTCCAACTCCGGATCAATTGTTTTCTCAGAAGTTCCCTGACCTCGAAGCCTCCTTCGGAGTTTACTGGCCATAAAATGTGTCTGGTAATCAGAGCATTGACAGGCAAAACAAAGCAAATCAAAATCGGAGCAAAACCGGTGAAGCTTTTCAAACGCTTCACAGGTGGCCAATGTATAATAGCTTGATTTGAAGACGCAGTACCATGGAGGACCGTCAATTATAACGTAAGGATCAGCTGTAAAGTACCAGGGAATGCTCAGCAAGCAGCCGAGAACCAAGAGAATCACAATAACCAATGTGGCTGTTCTCTCTGTGCAATATATTGGTTTCAACTTTAGGCAGCAAATGGCTACAAATCGACCGAAAGTAAAAGCAACAGTGAACCATACAGAATTGTGGACAGTTGCAGTTAGCAAAACACCTTTAACAGGACACACTGGAGACTAGAATAAAAAATTAATGGTCAACACATATTATTAATTTTGTTCAACAGCACATCAACACAGACGACCAGGAGATCCGCCGCTGACATGGCTACCAAGTAGCCAGTGATGCACTTGGAGAGACCGCACTTTCCTCTTGTCAGGATCAAAATCGCCAAAAAAAATAACTGAGAAGCAATCGGAATAGAAAAGATAATTTATGCGAATAAACATTGTTTGGTTAAAAGTGTAAAGCTGTATCATATTTAATTGCGTTTTCTTCGAATTGTTCCCAAAATGTTCGCACACAAAGAACAGTCAGTGCATGTTATACGAAATCCTATTAGTGCTAAGGAACATGTTCAAAGGATGTAAGGAAGCTGTGACGGAAGGTCATTGACCTGAAACATTAATTGATTTTCCTCTCTCCATATGTGCTGCCTGTCCTACTGTGTACTTCCAGCAACCTGTTTTTATTTAAAATTATCAGCATCTGAACTATTTGGCCTTTTCCTCATGAAGTTAGCAATGAGTATTGAACAGGGAAATTATTCATTGCCATACATAGCTTGATGATATATATAAATTTGTGTTGTGTTCTGGCAGCGTTTTCTTTCATTTGTTTCAATTACTTTAAAATTCAGTTAATATCCCAGAATTCTTCCGGTCTCATTCACGTATGCCAAATATCCTTTAGTAATCCAGTAAGCGATATCAAAGCGCCAAACCGTTTCGGGACAATAAATTGGGGCGTATAATTCTTTACAACTGCTGATTAGTTGGTCTCATATAGAAAGCAGAATCCAGTTATTTTCTGAAGTATGTCATCTTGATTTATTTACGAGGATCCCTCTACAAAACATTAGCAATAGGACAATTTTCCTAAGAAAAGATGAGTGTAATATTCAAAGTGAAAAATGCTGATGTTTTAATTGATCATCTTAGACTGCATTTTAAAAAAATACAAAGATATTACATGTAAAGCAAGAAAAGGGAATAACAATTTCATAAATTCGGTTAATTATTTGTTATGCATTGTTAGCACGATCCTCACTGAAATATGTGGCTAACCCTTCGGTATGTTGAGCAGTATTGCCCATTATTGCTATTGTTGGTTGCAAATCAGAGTCCTATTCTCCGTACACAATAGGGATGTAGAAGACCAGAAAACACCAATATCAGGAAAAATACTTTAAAATCCAAGTCACAAGAAATTACTTGAAGTACGAAGCTCTTGTTGCACAGCTTCCACAGTAAGCCTCAACGTCGTATTTCACAATGAATCAGCACATCTCCAAATAACCAAACTGTTTGAAAAGCCCCGAAACGTATATAAATTTTGCGGTCTATTCAAATGTGTAGAAGGTTACAATAGAATCAGAGAAACATACAACACCGTAGAGTCTATTCGGCGCCTAAAGTCTGCACTAAAGTAGGGAGTCCGTACCTACGGGACACAAATGCAACGCAGCGACAATGGAATAAAATGTAGGAATGAGAAGGAAATGTTGCACCCATTGAGCTGGTGGAAGTTGCTATGTGAATCCTTATTTTTTTCCCATGCTTTGAAGAGCACGACACACCTTTACGTTAGGGAAATAGTTACAGAAGGCAAAGGAAGGAATAAAGATTCGTATAGATTACAAACTCTAGGACGATCTGCTTGATCCGAGTGGAATATTTACGCTTGGTACAAACTTAGTAAATCTTTTTAAATCTTTGTTCACATCCGTTTCCACTTGTTTTGCTACAGTCAGGGTTTATTGACCTGCACTTCCGAGTCTATTTGCTCATCTGAACCATTTATACTCCCAACCCTCTTTCTTACTAAAAAAAATAATAAAATGATCTGTCACATTGCAAAATGTTTTCTGCCACCCAATAGAGTTAACTTTTCAAAATGGTAAATCAATGCTACCGAATACATTTACGTGGAATTCCAAATGCTACAAGAATTGGGTAGTAAATAGCGATGATCGTAAGCAGCGTTGGAAGTGCCATGCTGTTTGTTACACTACAACATTGTTTTTGCTTAAGGCAGAGGCTTCAATTGACAGACTGATGTCACACTGAAAGAAATGTGTTCTTATATCGAGCACGTATATGCAGCTTGCATCATGGATTAACTCCAATTAGTCCAATTAGTTCCAGGAATGTGAACAAACAAGATAATGCGTTTACGTGAATACTGCACATGCAAAATTGTAATAACATTGTTTTTTGTGAAACGGAAAATAAGTATTTAAAAAATCAAGCCTGGAGCAAATCAGTACAGAATGATCGGAACAATATTGTTGAAACATTTGACATAAATTTGAAGAAGAACAAATTTTACTTGCGTCTAGATACAGCCACATGCAGATGCCGTTCATGCACAGAAGTGCAAAGGAGTATTTAAAGTTTAAAAATATATTATATTCCCACACTTGAACATAGAATATTGTGGACCGAGGTGGGGTGGTTGTCAAAAGGTGGGGAAGGAATGATAAACAAGAGTGTGGTTATGTGGCCAATGAATATTATCTTGAAATTGCCCACGAAAAAGTTGAATGAGGGAGAGACTTCTGGATTTAAATGCAATAACAGCAATTTGAATTCTTAAAACTTACGATCGATAAAGGTTTCAGTTTACAGTATTCACTGCAGTGATACCATCATCTCCTCAATCTCGGATACTGTCAGCTCGAGCCGCTGGACGCACATTCTTCATATGTGTTTGTCCGGTACTAGCAAAGTGTTCTGGAGTTCCCACATGACACAGGATCTAAATTTTCAGCTGTTCTCTCATTTCCCCAGAAGCTTTTGTAAAATACATATATATATTACCCCATGTTTGGTGACCAAATTTATTTATTTTAGAATTTTCCTCCTCAGAGACAAGATATATCTCTGCATCTGAACGGTTTGCAGCCACTGCACTACAGCAACCGGCAAATAAACAGAATGTGAGATGCTTCTCAAACACGTGATTTGTCGACCTATCCACTCTTACATGTATTTTCGACTTCACTTTTTGCCCATAATTTTAACTAATTTGAAGCGTGATATTTACAACGCCATATAGCGTGTTCCGTTAGTAAATTTTGCACGAATACAAGTGACGAGAGAGATAAAATAGCAGGAAAAAGTTCTGTTCTGCTGAGCCTCTATTAGTGTTCCCAAATCATGCTATTCCCATTTTCTGAATTGCCACACTGATGACATATGCTCTCTGTGGCACTACCCTACTTGCGGGGCGGTATATAAATGCAACTTTTTCAGGTAATACTGCTCTGAACTACCAAGTATGCCAAACCACCTACCTTGTAGATTAATTTAGGCTCAGGTTAAACATACAAAATATTTGTTTTCCTCACTCCCAACTCGGATGTAAGGCTAGAATATTACAGTGCGCCGAGGAACAATGTTGACCTTCAACGCTGCACAGTACCAATGTACATTGTAATATATATTGGATTTTATCACTTCCACACAAAGATGTAACTAATCTTGCTGAGGATGCATTGTCTTGGAATAATAGCATTGATCTAACATCATTGATCAACAGCGCCCAGTTTCCTATTTGCTAATTGTAAACTTTCCATTACAAAGCACGTTTGTTCAGTCTCCATTGAGTCCCTTAGTAATTTTGAGGATTTGGAGTCAAATTAAGGATTCTTGGATAGTGGAAACCTTCTTGCAATTAGTGACGAAATACAGTAACCGTGCAAGACAGTTAAGGGTTGAAACAAAGGTTCTCAACAGATTTTCCTGAAACGTAGCTTTAAACACTAGGCCACCATTACGGATATTCTGCCCTGGTATAGACACGCAGAATAAAAAAATTGGCCTCAAATTAGTTATTTACTTTTTTTTGCTGATAATAATTATCATTTGCATTTGATTCCTTGGAACTAACTTTCGGCATTAACATATTCTATTGATATCTCTAACCGATTCACAAGTTTTCCTAAAAATGTCGAGAGTATATTGGGAGGAACGCTGAGCTAATTTACCCACAGCAATATCCCTCAAACAGCCATGAGGTGATTGAATATTTTTTTCAGTTTATTGTTGGCCAAGTAACAGGACGAAACTCGCTATTCTTTGAGAATCTTCCAATGGGATGTTGGAATATCGCTTTGACCGGTGTAGCCCCAAAACCTTTGATTACACTCCTTTTATTTTACCTTCAGTGAACTGAATGCCAAGTTAACGGTGTTTTAATAATAATAAGATTTATTTTATTCTATTAAGCTATTTTTCGCTGCAGGGGGTGTTTCAATGTAATTCATCAATATTAATATGAAGGTTAGATTTTGGATGCGAATGTTTATTTTTCAAATTACAAATTTTTCCAGCATTTCTGACAAATTGCATCATTGCACTTCCTGAACTCTGACATCCTCTTTCCCATCACCATCTCTCGTTGCGATTGCAACTGCTGAACGCAATCAAGTGTTTTGCGCTTCCACTGTCAGCGAAGCATCTGCTGTGAGGGTTTTCTAGAATCCTTACAAAATGGAAATTGGAATGTATCGCTCCACCAATTTTTCTCGGTTATGCTGAGTGATATCCGTATATTATGCAACAGAAAATGATGTCGGTTTCTGCTTCGAAACGCTTGAAAGTTTCCAGCCAAGGGGCTTTACTGCTTGACGACCAAGCCTGATATCTCGTGCAATTCCGTGTGATAGGTTTGATCGTCAAATGAAGAAATAACTAATTTCAGGAAACTTGATGTTGTTTTCATCTCAATGCATCAATTCTCATCTCCAACAAGTTCACTTCATTCGCAAAATAGTATTAATATTTCTCTTCCTCGCAGTTCTCTAATTGAAAAGTAATTGTACTTAAAATTTAAGAACTTTATTTGTATTTTTAGAAAGAATGAATAAATAAATATTTTTCCAGATGTGGGTGTCAGCGGAATTTCCTCGATGCATTTCCGAACATGATTGTGATAAGAGCTCATGTCTTTGTGAAGCGTTTTGCGATGGTGTCCACCCGCGAATGAAGAAATTTGACCGACAAGTACTGTCATGTGCAAACGTGTTCTCTGGAGGTCAACTGGTCAGGATTCGGCGCTCTCACCGCCGCAGCCCGGGTGGGATTCCCGATCAGGAAGGAATTTTTTCATTAGATTAGAACTCTGATTCTCTCTCATAGGATTATTTTCATCGCTCACAGATTAAACAAAACGCTTGCTGATGAAAAGCAGCTGCTGGTCGGTTGCTTCTAAAGCGTATCAAACTTACGGCCACTGAACTTTTCAAAAAAGCTAACAAAACACACATTCACTACCCTTTACAGTGTAGCCTGTGAAGCGTGTTGAGATGTCCCGTTGACGTGATCAGGCGGTATATTATATGAAAGGATTACTGTTATGATTATTCTTAAAAATGTGTTTCAATGCCGGCAGATGTCTCTCTAAGGGCTTCACAGAGATGAAGTGGCATTAAAATTAAGCTCAAACCCACCAGGAGTTCAATGAAACTGGGTTAAAATTTGTCAATAGTGTCATCTGTTTCACAATACAGACTTGTTTTTATCAACTTGATGATTACTCGCACATCAGTTTAGAAGTGTAATACAACTTCCCAAACTAAACGACCAATTTGAGGATTTTTCACGACATGGCAAAGCGGTTGATTGCTTCTCTTCAAATCAAACTTGCTCTGAACGGTACAGCTGCATGAAACAAAACGGGCGATGTTCTCATTTTGAAGGCAACCCTGGATGTGAACCCAGGATTTCCTGTTTACTAGATCGCCGATGTGCCACCTAAGCCACGGCGCCTTCGCTCCAAGTCTTATCGTATAATTTAAGTCCAGGTGAATGTTCAACACATCATTGTGAATTAAAGACGAAATGAACGTCTTGACTTCCGGCACACTTTACTCACACAAGTGCAGACCCTCAATCCATCTGCAGGATTTAGATTTGGTTACAACGCCTTTACTGTTAAGAATCAACAGGTAAGAATTAACTTTTAATTGCTGCTCAGGTAAGGAATAGAGCTACAACAATTAAGTACCGGAGCGAATACCGATGCAGAAGTTCGGGAGGGTAACGAATTCAGATCTATTTCAACTATCTTCATTTCCAAGGATGCTTCGGTTCTAAACTGGAGGGAGATCAAAATGTATAAATAACATCTCGGCTTCATTTACTAGAAGAAATTATATCTTACAATTCTTACAATTTGCACCTGCATTGAAGGAGATACGGGTTCGTTTCTTGTTTGCCTTCATGGAACACATAGGGTGCGTTACAGTTTAGCAGTTTTTTTTTGGCAAAGCAGTTGTCACTTGCTTCATCGCTGCAAGAGTTTGTGGTACAAACGATTGGTTCTTCTTTTCTTTTTCAGCGAAGATCACTGACTTTCTAACTCATGTCTAGAATATAATCTCGCAGAATTCCAAATGGATACCTTAAAAGCCACCGAACGCCTTTAGATTGCTTTTCGAAAGAGCACCATTAATTGCAAATTCATCCTGCTGCAGTAGTCGGAACCGGAACTTCGCGAGATGCTCGGCGTACAGTGAACCATTCATTATGTTGGTGTCACACGACATCAGTTGTCTATCTTCTTATACATAGTTTTCTTTTAGAAAATACCTTTATTGGATATAGTACGCAGGTAGTTTGGGACACACGTGTATGCAAACGCCTTCAGGTGTAAGGCGGACGGATATGGACCTTGGTCTTTTTCTGTCAAGCATTTCTTACATTATTTTCATTAAGTAGTCATAATGGATGGCAACTGCACACAGCAGTGTCACAACAACAGTGGAGGATTCAGAAAACAACGTTTTATAAAATGTAAATTTATATACAGAAGGGATTATCAACCCCACAAAGCTAGCCGGCAATTGAATAACAAGTGTGTTCCTACTTACCGTGACATAAACAGAGGCGAGTATAATTCGAACACCTGCCTAAGACCTTCAGTTGGGTCTGAGGACTGCCTGGGGGTTGCTGTGTTCATGATTGAGGGATAAACGCAGGGAGTTCAAGGGTTTGGAAACTTAGTGGCTGAAAGCAAAGCCACAGATCGCACTACAGGAATGAGAACATGGGTCATGCATGAAACTGGAGCCGACAGTGCAAACGGTAGTGGGGATTGGCTGGTGAGGGCTAGTCGTTCGGACATAGCATGTAGGAGACTTCAGGATGAGATCGGAGAGATATAG
>NW_024705089.1:0-7191 GCF_018977255.1 Callorhinchus milii
AATCAGCATTTTCATGTACAGTATTCTGTTGGAGTGGGTGCTTTACATCACAAAAAAAAAAATTCTTATTTTGCACATCAATGTCTACACCTATTGATGCTGTTTTATAATCTAGTACAATATTGCAAATATCAATTAATTAAAAACAGTTTTCATTGTTACAAACGCTTCAGGGTCATTTAAGCCACTGAACCACTCATGAAACATTGTTATATGTTATATATATAAAAGATTTAGCTTGAATGGGATACTTTGGATTAAATGTTGAATTGTCAAAGGCAGAAATGATGCTTATTTATTAACACCCGGCTGAGAATGGCTTGGGGTTGAGGCTAGCCTAAGTTATTGACCTCTGTACCTCCTGAACCCAAGGCACACGTTAAAAATATATTAACCAAATTCTTTGTTGGTAACCTGATGAAACTGTTTGGGTATAAACATCGGCTTCATTATAAATACCTCGTGCACATTTTTAAAATGCTCTCAAATTCTTAACATCGAAATTAATCATTTTTGACCTCTGCAGCATTGCAACGTTGGGTTAATTGAGTAACCCCCAAGCAAAAAGGCAAAATAATAACCTACAGTCCCACCGCAAGACTTATGCATTAAACAAATAACCATGTTTGTTTTTCTATGCTCAAGATATATGATTCGTCTAGCTGTTTAGGCCATTATTATGCCACTCTTTTGTTGAAATGATGGCCAAATCCACATTAAATTAGACACATTTGCCAATTCATTTGTCAGTCAATTCTGTACAAAATTTGAACCATTCTGCCACCACTCATCATATTTACCCAAATTGGACGGAGTTTAGGACCAAGCCAACACTTGCAGAACGTTTTCGGAAATACCCAGACATTTTCTGCAAAGGGAGAGAGACAAAGACAGTCGAGACAGAAAATGGGGTATAGAAAGATAGGGAGACTAAAAAAAGCAACATAGAGAAACTAGACAGAGAGAAGAAGACAAAGGCAGACAAAGACAGGTGGAGTCAGAGATGACGAGAAACACAGACACACAAAGAGAGAGAGAGATGGAGAGAAAGAGAGTCGAGACGAGACAGATGACACGCGTACGTAGAGATATACAGAGAGAGCCAAAATCACAGGAGGAATACAGAGGAAAAGAGAGACAGAAGAATAGACAGAGCCAAAGAGCTGGCGAGACAGACACATGGAGACGGAGACAGAAAAGAGTCAGACGAAGACAAACAGAGAGTGACATCGAACCTTGTCAGTTTAGTTAAAATATACATTTAAATAAAACTATTTGACTTCAAGTTTGGATTCACAATACCTAAATATAGTATTCAGTATTTGGCCGAAGAGCAAAATGCACAAATTGGTGAACCCGAGGCTTTATAATACACATCTAAAGGGTTCAGGCTGAGAATGAAACGATACTATGTGACTTTTAGAGTCTGAAATGTTGTATTTATTTGGTATATTTTCATGATATTTAAGAGTTCAGTGGCAATGATGAGCTGCCGAACTGAGAGGGTTAGGGTGGAGGTGCAATTAGGCATGTGTGAGTACGTGGTGGATACTGTGCGTGCGGAGGGCAATCTGACTGGCAATGCAAATGTCACTGTGTGTGCCAAACTACCCATGACATGCAATGGACTCCAGCCTGCCATCAGCTGCTGGTGGCTATAATCAGCATCTGCCTTGGAAAGCCCTCTGCCTCGTGGAACTGATATGCTACATCGTTGGCCACTTTGCACGACACTGTTAAATTTAGCCGCGTTACTAGGTTGTCTCCCTGCAGAGATTTGACTCAAAGCAGCAACTTACTGCAATGTGCCAGCAATTGGGAGAGATTAGTAAACAGAAGTTCAGAAAAGTATATTTACATTGAATGGCCAACACTTGCTGCTTTGTTTCATTTTAATGTTTTAAAAGTGGTGTGGATTAAAATTAGTTTTGTTAAAAAAAAAATCTCTTGTCACAGATTACTTTATCATTTCATCTATCTGTAAGTGAGAAAACAAAATATCATGCCAACAATTTACGTGTTATATTATCAGCGTGTAATATTTTATCATTAAGTTATTAAAATTGTTGCTAAATCTCAACACCTATTCACCAACACCTTGAAGGTATGAAATTATTTAGTTCAAGTTCTTGGTTGTTCTCGCATAAAAGTGTTTCGACTGTGGTATGTGTCTTTCCTTAATCCGTGCAAAACAATAGCAGTATACTTTATATAAATAAATAATTAAATCTCATGTTTGCATAATCTTATACAAGATGTGTTTTAGGTGCTGTGGGATGCATAATCTGAACCTAATTACACTTTCATGTTTTTATTTCCAGTTTTGCAAATTGCATAGACATTTATTATTTAGTAAAAATGTAATGTGTGTGCCTGTACTAAATATGGTTTAAAAGTATTTATCGGCAATTAAAAACATGTGTACATTTGTATATATTTGTGGGTAGTGGGATTAGGTGAAGTGAGGTGTCAGGGGTGGACACATAGCCCCCGCCTCACCACTCTGCAATACGTTCCATTCCAGGACGTAAATCGCTAAGAGTCAAACATAACTACCGTTGGATGGCGACATCGATTATGAAACATATCAATACGGATTTATCAAATATTGAAATGATCTGTGATGATGATATTTGGGTCAGACAGCTTGCCATTTCTTACCTGTATTTACACGCCACGCCACCATCCTTAGAGCCGAACATGAACCAGACAGCAGTTATTAAAAACTCACATAATGGCGATGTTCCTTAAGCTTACCTCACCACAGAGTAAATAATAGTACCTGTTATGTCGTATGCATGAATGTACGTTGAACTTCTTTCGAACCCTATGTAGCCAACCGTGCAATCGGAAGTGCAGGGTAAGGACAACAAATTAAACACAAAAAGCAGTTCTAAAGAAATGAGTTTTCAATCTAGATTAAAAAGTGCATAGCTCTAGTGGCTTCCTAATATCGGAAGGAAGAGCATTTCAGACAGCCGCAGAAGCGCATTGGAAAGTGCGCGATGTGGTGACCGTCTTGGTTTGATGGTTAGCCAAAAGCCGCTGCGAGGATGACCGGAGTTCGCGTGATGGTTTATGCTCCATGACCTCTGTCTGTGCACACAAGAAGTACAGTATTACGTGTACAATGTTTCAACAACCACACTTCCAACACGTATTTTGGCTTTATCATGAGCAGCGGGGAGAGAGAAAAGTGGATTACTTTTGTAGGGTACACTGGATACTTGAATCAAGACTGATTCCATAAACTGTTTGTAGATTTAGAAAATATATTTAGATAAAAAAAAGTATGTCAGTTTAATATTTTGTAGCAGTGCTTGGTTCTAGGGCAGGGGTCGGCAACCAAAATAACAAAAAGAGCCATTTCTTTCCAATTCGGTACAAAATTCAGTATTTCAAGAGCCGCAATGCATCTGAGTACATACTGTACTCACGTACATATCGTCAAGAAGCAGCCCGTAAAGAGCCGCATGCGGCTCCGGAGCCGTAGGTTGCTGACCCCTGTTCTAGGGAAATGGGGCCTGTCAAAATTTGGTACAATCATAACCCGATTCGAAGCTGATTGGGTCAATCAATAATTCCTCAAATCCTTTCACTCAGCAGTAAAAATGTATCGCGATAAGGCTTAATTTATTGAGTTATAAAGTGGAATGGTACTTTATCAGCTTTTTGTTTACTGTTACAAAGTAAACATTTAATGATAAATATGTTTGTCGGGACACTATTTATCCTCCAGTGTCCGATGCCACCTATTGAATAATTAAAGACAAAGGTTCATATTTTCAAAATGACAGGAGAGACACAACATAATAAAGTGATCTAATTATTGAATACTTTGTGACATTCATTTAATCATTTTGCTCCTCTAGGCATTTGCATCTTTTGCTTAGAGTTAGTCTGAAATATCTTGACCTAGATTTCACGATTTATTATCTCCTTCTTTCGGTAAAGTCACGTAGGTAGAAAATAATAGATCACGACGTTTCGATTGCAACACAAGCGACCGTCATCAGGTGGGAAAATCACAGCAGGGAAACTGCTGAAACAGGCAGTTTCTCTGCTGAAGCAGGCAATTTCTCTGCTGAAACAGGCAGTGTCTCTGCTGTGATTGTCCCACCTGATGACGGTCGCTTGTGTTGCGATCGAAACGTCGTGATCTATTATTTTCTACCTACGTGACTTTACCGAAAGAACCAACGAGTATGGATTCCTGCAGTCACGAAAGCTTCAAATCCAGATTGATTTATTATCTCCTGAGCTATATTTTTAATTGTTTTTATTATCTACTGACCTATATATTTTTTGTGAACTATATTGTTTTCATACTCTTTGGTTCTTTTGGTAAAGTTACGTAGGTATAAATAAAATGAAATAAAACATATCACGACGTTTCGATCGCAGCACAAGCAATCTTCATCAGGTGGAACAACCACAGCAAGAAAAAATTATGAAGTAGGAGAGAGAGAGCTGCCGTGGCAAGAGGTTATATAGGTTGTTTTTGCCTGTAATTCGCTTTAGCTTTACCATACATACATATTTCGTAGAGCAACATATAACATACAATAACGGAGTTGCAAAATAAAATATATAATACAGCAAAGTCTGTAAAAAGTATGAGAATAATATTGAGAAATGTAATAGAGAACATAACACAAGATTCAAGGCATGATGGGGCTAATAAAGCAGCAAACAAGAGGTTGACGATTGGTAATTCACAAATAGTATCCCTTAGGGACAGAGATGGAACCAAAATGTAAGATGGAGATGTAATATTAACGTTAGTGGAAGGATTTTATGCAGAAATCTATAGAAGCAGATGCATACATCTCAGGGATCAACCAGTTTTTTTTAGACGAAGAGGAAGAAGTATTAAGATTTCGCACTTATAGAAGTAAACTCTCACCTTCAAATTAGCACTTGGGGCTAATTGCATACCTATTTACTAAATGTTTACAGATAAATTACGTCTCAATAATTAAATTCAAAAGTGACAAACTGACGTGAAAAATACAGACCCATTAGGCTTTTATCGCATGTGTACAAGTCTCTCACGATCATTATGAGCAGAATAATGGAAATGAAAGATAGTGGCAACTTCAGAAGGCCTTTACCCAGAAGTAGATGGCTGATGATAATAAATCTGGACATTAATGTTTTAATTTGTTAAACAATATACATATGATACTATATATGTCATGCCTCAGATGCAGATATGTAACTTATGTGCCTCAACAGGGATTGTATAATCCTTGATGCTACACATTGCTGGCAATCAACGTGCTTTATATATATACTGAGAAACAATGATTTTCAGATTTCAATTCTGAATTGCTTTTTTTTAATGCTTCGAATCGAATTGGATGATCAGATGCCATCATCTGAGGTTACTTTACATGCCATGCACGGTCGGTCTGATCATTTGATCTGATTCCGATCTGAGCCAATTCTGCACATCTAGGTATTTGGCATAAAATGAGCACCACAAATATTTGCGTAGACTAATTTGGGAGCGTGTGGTTTTAGAATTCTAACAACAGCTACTGTCATTGCTATGCCCCTTTAGCAACCCTAATGGTCACCCTTGATGTTTTACTCCACTGCAGACCTTCCCTTTAATGTCATCATTCTTATTTCAGTAAACAAATGTGAGCAATGGATCTTGTTGCTACACAAGAGAGTGAGAGATTCCAATGAAGTGAATAGGGCATGCCCTAAATAGCTACACAGCTTCAGGAATACATTCCAGTGAAGTGAATAGAGCAATCCTTGAATACTCTCAGCATTTCATGGAAACTTAATTCTGCTGCCACAGTGTAAAGCTGGGATTGCTGCTGTAAATGTCACCTGTTGTTAAGAACGTGCCGTTTTACATGCGGGAATGTCATTGGCCTATCTCAAGTCAGTACATAGTCACACGATAGTGGTTATTGTTGTGGTTACTGTTTGATAAGCGTTAAGATGCAAGTGTCTTTCCATTAAGCAGTGATAGTTTGATAATGGTATATTATTTGGTGTGTTGTTTGTCATTGGACCAGAAAACACTGATAGTGGTAGACAGCGAAGTGGTGTGCAATTGCTCAAACCAGATCCCAGCTGCTTGATCCTTGGCATGTGAGGAGGCTTGCCAGACATGAATCCACAAGCATAATGCATGAAAAGTCCAATGCGCTATAAATAGAAAGATGTTGGCACACGGCAGAGCCAGAAATTCAACTGGAGGTGTGATGATGACATCATGGGCAGTGCAAAACTGAAAGCGAAGACCAGTAAACTTCAATATATTAATACGTCAATTTAAGAATAATGTGAATGGAATGCCCTTTTACAATCTCCTCTGAGTTATATAAGAGTTACATATAATAGTTAACTTAATAAATGATCACGTTCATCAGATATGTTCCAGTATTAGGAAAATTCCTTTTAATCATGTATTTGTTTCCTCCTGTAAAAATTGATTTAATTAACTTTGCATCAAACTGAAGAGGATAGATCTGCAATGCTATAAAAAAAAATCGTGCAAAAATGCTCCACAGTACTGTGGTAGGTGCATACTGGTTTAAATACAGTTGCAGCTTCGCTAATATCGCTTCTAATCCGACAAAGCTCAGCATGTTTAAATATGTTAATGAGATCCTCATTATGCACCTTGTTTTCTGCTGCCATATTCAATTAAGACCAGACCTTGCAGGATAGGGGCCTGGGGGCATTATACCCAGAGCTGGAGGTGAGATATTCCTGCTGCTCAGCTGCGAGCATCTCTTCTCCTGCCACACAGCTGTGTGCAGCCGTCCCATGACAGCACATGTAGCCACTTGCAAAGCAAATATGCATAATCTCCACTAATTTATGGTACATCGCGATCAAGATTGCTAATTAATTATAATTGACATGTAAATTTCATATGCATTATAATCATGCATGCTTGCATTCGTATATTGTAACAATTAGTCGGCTTCATATTCTACTTGATAGACTATTGTTAAGAGGTGTGCTGTCAAGTGGTGTCAGATAGGGAGCCAGCTGGTTAGATACACTGCGTTGCATTGCAGCCTTCATCTGTATATTTTGTGAAATGTAGCTTTCCAGGACAAATGTTCAGATTCAGAATCTTTCTTTTATACTGGAGAAATCTGATTAGATATAAACTCTTTTTCACTGATGTCCTGTAGGGGTGGGTCGGCAAAGTTG